>NC_068359.1:28584423-28841923 GCF_020536995.1 Dreissena polymorpha
CAACACACATATGTGTATCACATTATTGAAGTATGCCACTGTAGTACACATCATTTTATTTCTTTTGTGTATCTTAATTTTTCTAGCAGTTCTAATTAACCATGTAATAATAGACACGACAGATAAATAACTAAAATTTTACTAGCTCTATATTCAATCCATTTTGATATAAATATCATATTATACAGACTAAAGTATTTCAAAGATAATATGTTTATGAAGCAGTAGATAACATAAGCTTAATAAAACTGTCAGACCAGATAAATATTTATGTTTGAAATATGACATTTAGCATATGCTTTCTTAATTATCATTTGTTATGTTTTATAGTCTTTCCAATTGCAATTTCATGTGAATACAATTCGAAATATGATAAACCACACCGTCCGCATCACCCAACCTGTATTCTTCATTCTATTTCTTCTTTAAAGAACTTAGAAATGAAATTATAATCGACGAAAAATAATGTATCCGAAAACGACCGTCCGAAAAATTGTACGCGTTACGCACATAAAACAAATTGTGCGTATCGTTTGACAGCAAAAAAATGAAAATCGGAAACCTAGCAAATACGTAATTAATAAACAATTTAATTGACATATCGCTTTACAATAGCATAGTTTGTGGGTAAAAAACAACTAAATTATCACCTTTTAATTTCAAACGATAATCAGCAGAAAGTTGTAACATCATCGACATAGATCTAATTATTTAAATATCATCCTTTTGTTAATTCAGATCGATAGTCGGTAGAAATGTAAAGTGATCAACTTAGAAATATTTTTTTTATTGTTAGGCTCCTTTTTATTTGTTTATCTTTAAATACGGCGTTTGCCATCGGCCGCTATACATGTAGAGTTGGCAGACGACAATATCAACTGTGTGTTTCTATGAATGACCCAATATTATGTGTGAGCGAACTCAATGTTGATTGGGCAGCTACCATGTGACTTGAATGCTGACTTGACCAATATCGATCGCCGATTTGATAAGTTCGGAGGTTGGGAGAATCGGGGCGGGGTTTACCTCAAATTACCTGTCGCTCAATTGCGACACGCTCCAGGCTGCGACAGTGTCTATTGGAAAATTGAGTCAGACCTTGACATCGAGAAAACCGGATGTAAACAAATTCCGATAAGAGGGAGACTGGAAGTCGCTTTTTATCTACAATTTCATAAATTTTAGGCAACGTTTGGCGTAAGAAAGCGACTTAGTCGCCCCCTAGCGCCAGCCCTGAGTAGTAGTAGTAGTAGTAGTAGTACTAGTAGTAGTAGTAGTGGTAGTACTAGTAGTAGTAGTAGTACTAGTAGTAGTGCTAGTAGTAGTAGTAGTAGTAGTAGTCGTAGTAGTAGTAGTAGTAGTAGTAGTAGTAGTAGTAGTAGTAGTAGTAGTAGTAGTAGTAGTAGTACTAGTAGTAGTAGTAAGTGTATTAGTAGTAGCTGTTGTTGTTGTATTGAAATAATTCAAATTAAATAAAAAATATATATATTGTCGTTATTATTTCAATTTATTCGTAAATTGCAGGAACACGGATACCACACAGGTCATTTTAAACATGTATACCACACAGATCATATTACTGTAAGAACATTTTCATGATTTTTTTTCGTAAATATTTAACAGAAATCTGAAAATGAATTCAAAATGATATATTGTATGCTCCGCCCATAAAGTTTATTGCTTAATTTCACCAGAGGTGATGTTTCTGTGTCAAATTAAAATAATGTCCCCACACTGATCCTACCTTTTTCTAACCATCCAAACGCGCGGTTGCACTTTACTAAAAAAATACTTATTTGTTTTATAAAATCATGATACCTATAGAAAACTCTCATGAATGAGCGGGCTGTCCACTTTATCCCATTAAAATTGGTAAAATATTTAACAAGGGACAAAATTGTCACAAAACCAGGTTTTCATTGTGAAAAAAAAATCTGATAAAGGGAGAAAACTCAAACTGAACTTTTGAAATGAAGAAACAAAATTAACCCCCTTTGTAAGTTTGTTTTCAAAAAAAAATCTATTTTTAGTCGTGGCGACCTTGACATTGGAGATATTGACGTGATTCTTTCGTGCGACACACCGTCCCATGATGGTGAACAAATGTGCCAAATGATTTTAAAATCTCACAATGAATGACATAGTTATGGCCAGGACAAGCTCATTTATGGCCATTTTTGACCTTTGAACTCAAAGTGTGACCTTGACCTTCGAGGTATCGAAGTAATTATTTCGCGCGACACACCGTTTAATGATGGTGAACAAATGTGCCAAATGATTTTAAACTCTGACAATGAACGACATAGTTATGGCCCGGACAAGCTTGTTCTGCCAGCCCGCCAGCCAGCCCGCCAGCCCGCCCGCATTCGCCAATCTAATAACCAGTTTTTTCCTTCGGAAAACCTGGTTAATTCCTTCGGAAAACCTGGTTAAAAAGTAATGCTTAAAAACCTTACCTGCGTCGCGCCGATATTTTACTACCCACACAGATCTTAAAAAGTCACGTGGTATAGGCACCGTGATGTTTGTGACCCAGAAATAAAAGACATTTCTTCGAAGTCTGTCAATTATCTGTCCAGTACATCAGTCAACGAGTTAATTAACACACTAAGTGAATTCATGGAGAGGAAGGTTTTGGAGGAACTAAGGAAGGAAACGTTTACACTGTTGGCTGATTAAAGTACTGATTCCTGCAACAGAACCCAATTTTCATTGTTTGTCAGGTGGGTCAGTGCAAAGGGCCCCGTGGAGCACTACTTAAGCCTTATAAACATGGATAAAGTAACCAGTTTAGCTCTTTTGACAGCTATTGAAACATTCTTCAGAGGTAAACATCTACAGTTAGAGAAAGTAAGATTTGTTGGACTGGATGGTTGTAACACCATGAGCGGGGAAAAGAAAGGTAAGCATATGTATGCATTAGTTTCAATAAATTAATTTATTGAGGAAATTTTTAATTTTTTTAAATAATACCAAAACAATCTTTGTAATTCTAGACATCCTTACAAGAAATCTGAAAGCAGACGACTTAACTTTAAATCAGTAAAAAAAAATAACAAAAATAACTGGGTCTGTATTATTTTTCATTGGAAGTTGGAAACAATGTGGCAAAAGGAGAATTTATTCATGTAGTTTTTAACCAAGTTCTTCTTTTGTTTCAATGTTTATATCTTAAATAAAAAATCTCATTTTAATCTGATTTTAATTTTGCATATTAAAGGTCTACAAAGAAAAATTCGACATGAGAGTCCCCTTTCCATTTATGTGAATTGCCGTAACCATCGCCTAGCTTTGTGCTTCGTACATCTGCTTAAGGAAAGTGATCTTTTGAAGGAAGTAGATGGTTTACTGATTTCCATATGGAAACTGTTTCAATATTCTCCAAAGAAAGCAGCTGTCTTCCAGCATATGCAGGAGGTTTATGGAGAAAGGCCAATCAAGTTTGTCAGAGCTGCAACAACAAGGTAAATGGCAAGAAATTATTTTGATATCAGCAATAATTGTATCAATCAGTCAGCAAGCAAATTCTTCTTTTTGCAATGTTTCTTAAGTCGTCTGCTGCAGATGCGTTAAAAAATGAATATAAAATTCATTTCGTAATCATGTGTTAACAGAACACACATTATTTGCAGGTGGTTATCACATCTTCGGGAATGTGTTAGGTTCATTAGTAGATATGAACAGTTGTTGGACACATTTGACGCTCTCATAGAAGACTCTAGAGAACCCGAAAGTCTGGGGATCAGACATTCAGCCACAAATAGAGGCGTCATTGCCATGATTCATGTACTTGTTGATGTGTTAAAGCCTGTGAACTATCTGTCCCTTTACCTACAGCAAGACTGTGGCACATTCACTGTGAACTATCTGTCCATTTACCTACAGCAAGACTGTGGCACATTCACTGTGAACTATCTGTCCCTTTACCTACAGCAAGACTGTGGCACATTCAGTGAACTATCTGTCCCTTTACCTACAGCAAGACTGTGGCACATTCAGTGAACTATCTGTCCCTTTACCTACAGCAAGACTGCGGCACATTCAGTGAACTATCTGTCCCTTTACCTACAGCAAGACTGTGGCACATTCAGTGAACTATCTGTCCCTTTACCTACAGCAAGACTGTGGCACATTCACAGAGTTATCAGCTAGAGTAAAGAAGTGCACAGATGATCTGCATGACATAGTTCATAACTACCAGAACATGACTCTGATGGGACTAGAATTCGGGTAAGAACTAGAATTAAAAACAAGGTGTTCAGAAAAGCCCAGTTGTCACTTTCTGGTTGCTTGATAGTTGAAAGTTATGGGTTCTTTTGAGAATAACTTTAAACTAGTTGTGCATGTCTTGTGGACCAGTTTCAGCAGACAACTTAAGAAAAGGTAAACAAATTATGATGAGCAATTTCTTGTTTAAAACACAATCTTTTAATTGTTTTCTCAAACTTACTAATGTATATTATTTATTTAGCAAAACACAAATAATGTCGAGGGTTTTATAATTTTTTCCAATTTTAATATGAAGATGTTCAAAAGTCTTCTGCTAGTCCTACTATGAAACAAAATGTTGTCTGTAGCTAAGAGTTTAGAAAAAGTAAGTTTTGGCCTAAATACTGTAGTGTGATGGACAGATCAGGGATTAAAAATCACTTACAGATGACAGGCAAGTGATTTCAAAATTATTAACGGTGAACCCCATCATGGCATGTCATCAAAAATTCAGATGTCCAGCATATACGTTTTGCAACTTGTCAGTCTTAATTACTAATTAAACTTACCAGATGACATTTCTTTTCATTTCCAGTAAGTGTGAGATGTTTGACATCATTACAGATAGGACTACTCTAGCTAGACAATTGAGGGCTGGGGTCCAGATGGAAGCAATCAACGCAGAAGGTATGAGTATATGATCATATTATTTTCTTTTTTAGTTAACTGTAAATCATAATGTTAACAATCTCACTGTAATGTACCAGATGAATAGAAAAGAAAATTATTCATAGTATATAATCCAAACATGTTTTGGAGTTGAGCACTGTCTAGAAGAAGTAGAACTACACCGTTTCTACAGTATGCAAGTTGAACAGTGTTCAGACGATATAAAATAGATTTATAAGACCATCATTCATCCATTATAGTAAGATAATTTAACTTGAAATCATTTGCTGTACCATTAGTGTGTGTTCACATAATAGAATTAAAAATGAATGTTAAAAAATGTATTTCAGGATTTTTGAGACTGTATGGTGTGCCTTTGGTACTAGCTCTAGTAAATGAGGTAGAGGATGCCTTCAGCAACCACTCAACCGTGCTATCTGCCTTTAGTTTCCTGGATCCAAGTCACCTGCCAGAAGAGGCAAAGGATGTACATGATTATGGAAAGGTTAATCATTTTTTAAAGTTTATATTTGTATATTTTTTTTCAAAAAATGCCTTTAAAATGCCAAAAGGAAAGCACCAACAGATCTTTTGAGTGAAAAAGGCTGAATAACATTTAAAATTTGAAATGAACCAGAAAACATTGTGACAAAATGAAAAATTGCTCATCATGCATTTTAAATAACTTGTTATTTAACAACGGCTTCGGTCCATATACGGTTTGTGGCTGCCTGGCTGGTCACTATAATGCCATAGGGACCTCAGTGGAGTTAACTATTTCTTAATTACTTCCCTTGTAAAAATGATCTGCACCTGCCATATGAGAAATAGAAATTATCTCCCTTTAAAGCTTGTTACTTCCCTTTGATTTGTTTTTTACCTTCGACCTTTAAGGATGACCTTGACCTAGACCTTTCACCACTCAAAATGTGCAGCTCCATGAGATACACATGCATGCAAAATATCAAGCTGCTATCTTCAATATTGCAAAAGTTATGGCCAATGTTAAAGTTTTCGGACGGACGGACTGACCGACGGACAGTTCAAATGCTATATGCCACCCTACCGGGGGCATAAAATCCTGACATAAATAAACCGAAAGTGTGAATGATATTGTTATTATTTAATGGAATTCATTTAATGAAGCAGTGATGTGAATCTTACAATATGATTTATCTCCCTTGTTAACAGGTATGTACCGTTGAGTGTGTAAGTATTCTAGGAATATATCACATATTGTAAATGTCAATAATACATTTTGCCAATAGCTGGATGTTTTTACCATTTCTTACTAGTTTATTTGACAACAAGAGCTGTCACCATAGGATGATTTATGCCCCCTATAAACACTTGATAGAAGTTATGAGCTTTTTTCGAAACCTAAACGCAGATTTCGAAACCTAAATGCGGACCCTAATTTCAAAGTCAAGGTCACAGGGGTCAAAATGTATGTGTGTATGGAAAGGCCTTGTCCATATACACATGCATACCAAATATAAAGCTTATATCTCAAGGGACATAGAAGTTATGAGCATTTTTCAAAACCTAAACGCAAAGTGTGACGGACAGACAGACGGACAGACGGACAGTGCAATCGCTATGTGCCTTCCTTAGGGGGCATAAAAAGAAGACCTTGACTTGTTCACTTGTGTAGCAGATTATTTATTTTCCTTGTGAAAACCTAAATGTTGGTTGTTGCTGAAAGTGGGAATGTTGCTAATTACCAGCCTTGAAGGACTTAACTAATACTCCATTCATTCTTTGAAACAAGCCAACATACCTTAGACATGACAAATCTGTCACTTGCAGGATCACGTGGGAACTCCGTGCTGTAACGCATCTGGTGGAAAAATAACACGGACATTATTTCTGCGGCAGAGGCACATGATGTGGGATGCCTAGGAATAAAACAAATGACATGCATTTTATTCTCAATTAATCTACAAGCAAGATTCAATTTCTTCGGTTCTTTTCACCACTTTGGGAATGGGGACAGGGCCCTTGGGATTGGAAAAAATAATATTTTTTTCGACAAATATTGGAAAATTAGTGTACTTGTTGTTGTTTTTTGCTAGCATACAAACAAAACCCGGACTTCACCTTATAACTAATGTTACAACTGTCCTGTAACAATAACATCTTCTTTAAATGGTCGCAAGCACCATCTGAATGATGTATTTTTTTATCAGAAGCATTATGGTAAAGGAAAAGAATCGCAGTCTGACAACAACCATCAATTTGTGCTATGTTCTCATTAAAAATACCAGTAATTAATTGATAAGCAACAGTACATAAAACCAATGTCATCGCGACTTTCCTGAAAACTGAAAAAAAATCACAACAATCTCGCCGACAAGTCAGTTTTCAAAGGTTTTATCATTTTTTAATGCAATTTTTATTAGTTACTCCATGAAATGCTGTCCATGAAAATTTCAATTACACTTTTAAGATGTCCATCAACTGTTTAACAGAAGTTTAAGTAAAATTAATTGGTATTACATAAAAGATAATATGAGGCTATGGTATTATCCATATATCTCATATTATCGTGACTTCAATGAAAAAACCTCAAGAAGTGCTGAAAATTTAATGTTTTTTCAATTTTTAGATGTTGCAATTTACTTGATGGTTATAATCAATGACGATTATGACAATGTCTAATGATTTCCGGTGTTCATTGAAAAGTAGGTTATGTTTATTCAAGGGTGATGCTATGATTTTTAAATAACAGAACACACAATAATGTTAGTTTGTTTATGGATTAAAAGTAGCTTTATCAAATGTTTTATATGCCGCTTATTTTTTAATGAAATATAAAAATATTTTAAGAACAAACAAGAGCAAGAGTTTCGTTTTTCCATTGAGAAACTTATTTTAGAACATGACTATTGCCAAGCAATATATTTCCCCTACCAGCTCCACCATTGTCAGAAATTCTACCATTGTCAGATTATTTTTTTTTATTATTTGTTGCCATAGCAACAAAAAAAATTGACGTAGGAACACAATAAAATGACGTGAATAATGTCCGTATTGCCATATATCCATGTTTCAAGTTTCATGAAAAAATATGAAGAACTTATAAAGTTATTGCAGGATCCAGAAAACCACCATTTTCAGCAGTATTTATCGATTATTTGTTGCCATAGCAACCATAATTTTTTTATGTAGGAGCAAAATAAAATGACGTGCATAAATTGCCATAATGTATATATTGCCATCTATCCATGTTTCAAGTTTCATGAAAAACTCCTGTCCATTTATAAACTTGACGTTGGGCTTTGGGGAGGAGTGTAAACCAACGAGCCTAAGCTATGAAACAAGTAAATTGACTTTCAAAAAAGACCGAGTCGACTTGTGGCCGATTCGACTCATCATACAGTCGGCGTCAAAGATACATGTATTGTACTAGTCGAGCAAAAGAGTGCAAGTATGCCGGAAAAAAACAATGTGTCACCTACCCAGAATTGCTCGCCTGCGTTGCTCTTATACTATCGATCCTCAATTGATTTGCCATGTCCCCAAGGGACTGGAGAGTCTTCGAATCTGGACAGTGATATTTAGCCATGATGTCAATCCAACTGATCTCGACGAGATCTACGGGTTAAACGGTGAAGGTCGCACTGGTTTCCGGTCACAGTCAATGAAAAATGGTTCCCAAAAATGTGCGTGAGGACTTCTTTCCTGGGTTAAGTCCTTCTAGTACTGTATGTATTTCAACGTTTTTCAAGACTGCCACTGTTTTATAAATACATAAGTTTTAACTCCGTTCATTTCCCACTACCATAATGCTATGCTGAAGGCACAAGAAATAAAGTCAGGGAGATAAAAACCCGGATACATGCACGTACGCGTTCACAATTTAAATTAATATTTATCTAACTTCATGTTGACCAATCATTTACATGTTCCAATTTCAAAACCATCCTAAACGTGACTTAAACTAGGATGCGGTAAACAAGACCGCATAACCTGCTGTATTAGTATGTGTTTTATCCTTTTTAACGGGATTTCAACATGTCCACATGTGTATGCGTGTGGTTTATTTATGCCAATTATTATTAATAAATTGAAGTTGATTATTAGTCCACTTTCACTTTTTATCACTCTAAAGGATATACTAATGCATGTATGTTATATTTATTGAAGTGCCATGCTTCCTTTTAGGTACACTTCAGTAGCGCTCGATTGGTCATTGTCTGTGCGGGTTCTACTTTAATATACCCCGGGTACACGTATGCTTAAATGTACCCCGGGTAAGAAAATATACTAACTCGTACCCGGCCAATTAAGAACCCGAGTTTTATTCCCGCCCAAAATCCGAAGTCGCAAAACGCAATGCGGAATACAAAACAAAATTGTCAGTGAACAAACCGGCCTCGATATGTCTTTGTAAGTAGGAGTTTCGATAATATAGAGGCAATTTTACAGAAAACTGACATAAACATTAACATAATAATTTTGAAAAAAATAGCAGACAACGACCAATTTAACATAAGAATTCTCTGGTACGTTTCAGTATATTTTCCGTACCCGGGATACATTTATGTAGTACCCGAGCCGACACTGACCAATCGAGCGTAAGTAACTCGTGCTCATGTCGAGCTTTTGAGATCACCTTTTATATTTCGACTGTACGTCTGCGTACGTCATCCGTCGTGCGTCCGCATTTACCTTGTGAACATTCTAGAAGCCCTACAGTATGCATGGCCAAGAAACTCAGTCAAAAGATTTGTCTAAATGATATCTCGCTTTAGTTCGAAACTGGGTCACATTGGGTCAAAAACTAAGTCAATATGTCAAATTAAAGAAATAGCGTGTGAACACTCTAGCAGATACATTTTATGCGCAATCATCATTTTGCTCAGTAAATTAGGTTTGAATGATATTTTAACTGAGTTCGGAAATGGTTCCAGTCCGTTAAAAAACATGACCGCCTGTGGGCGGTGCAGTTTTCTTTAAATAGCTTTATAAACACATTGTGAAAACTCAAGTAGTCACATTTTTCCAATAATCATGAAACTTTCGTCAAAACATTTGTTCAAATGAAATCTCGACCGAATTCGAATATGGTTCCGGTCCGTTGAAAGACATGGTCGCAAGGTAGTGGGGCAGTTTTCCATTCACATCTGTAATGAAATCTTGCAAACACAGGTCCAAGTTTTGGCTCAATCATTATGAAACCTGCTCAGAACAGCTAGTCTCATGAAACCGGTCACCTTAAAAAAAGCTCTAAAACGCTCCGACCGGCTGAAAAATATGGCCGCTAGAGAGAGGTGCAGTTTTGCTTATATGATTTAATGAAACATTGTAAACAATTTATAATTTGTTGTAAAATCATTATTAAAAATGCTTAGAATATGTATTGTTAAATACTTTGGACTTGTTCGAAAATGGTTCCGATCCGTTTAAAAAATATGGCGAAACCTTGTGAATACTTTAGACGTCTCATTGAACAATCTTCGCGAAACGTGCTCATGCAGAACGTTTGTTATAAATTTTAATAATATACCGGCCGAATAAGTACATGTTTTGGATCCGTTACAAAACATGGCTGCCAATGGGCGGGGCAGTTTTCTCTTATGGCTGTAATGAAACCTTGTGAACTATCTAGAAGTCATATTTGTTGCCCAATCATACGACAACTTGCTCAAAACATTTGACGTGTGCCAATAATCAAAATAGTTCTGGTCCTGAGAAAAACATAGCTGCCCGGGTCGGGACAGTTTTCCTCATATTCCATATTGAAACATCGTGTGAACATCCTAGAATTGACAGTTTTACAAAAATCACAATAAATTTGCTTAGAACATATGTTCTAATAATGACTGGACCAAGTTCATGTTTTATAATGCCATTGAAAAAAAGCTGCGGCGAAAATGGGATGGTCTTTTTACCTTCTTTGGCTATAAACTGAAACTTTACCAGCTCAGAACAGTTACGTGTCTCTGCGTCCAAGGAGAGCGCCGCATGGCATTTCGTGTTAAGAGTATACTGATACGGGTAGGCAGTTATAGCAGCAACGAGTATACCGATACTGGTAGGCAGTTATAGCTGCAACAAGTATACTGATACTGGTAGGCTGTTATAGCAGCAACTGGTATACTGATACTGGTAGGCTGTTATAGCAGCAACAAGTATACTGATACTGGTAGGCTGTTATAGCAGCAACGAGAACACCGATACTGGTAGGCAGTTATAGCAGCAACGAGAATACTGATACTGGTAGGCGGTTATAGCAGCAACGAGTATACTGATACTGGTAGGCAGTTATAGCAGCAACGAGTATACTGATACTGGTAGGCTGTTATAGCAGCAACTAGTATACTGATACTGGTAGGCAGTTATAGCATCAACGAGATATTGATACTGGCAGGCAGTTATAGCAGCAATGAGTATACTGATACTGGTAGGCAATTATAGCAGCAATGAGTATACTGATACTGGTAGGCTGTTATAGCAGCAACAAGTATACTGATACTGGTAGGCAGTTATAGCAGCAACGAGTATACTGATACTGGTAGACAGTTATAGCAGCAACTGGTATACTGATACTGGTAGGCAGTTATAGCAGCTACGAGTATACTGATAATGGTAGACAGTTATAGCAGCAACGTTTCAGTATATTTTCCGTACCCGGGATACATTTATGTAGTACCCGAGCCGACACTGACCAATCGAGCGTAAGTAACTCGTGCTCATGTCGAGCTTTTGAGATCACCTTTTATATTTCGACTGTACGTCTGCGTACGTCATCCGTCGTGCGTCCGCATTTACCGTGTGAACATTCTAGAAGCCCTACAGTATGCATGGCCAAGAAACTCAGTCAAAAGATTTGTCTAAATGATATCTCGCTTTAGTTCGAAACTGGGTCACATTGGGTCAAAAACTAAGTCAATATGTCAAATTAAAGAAATAGCGTGTGAACACTCTAGCAGATACATTTTATGCGCAATCATCATTTTGCTCAGTAAATTAGGTTTGAATGATATTTTAACTGAGTTCGGAAATGGTTCCAGTCCGTTAAAAAACATGACCGCCTGTGGGCGGTGCAGTTTTCTTTAAATAGCTTTATAAACACATTGTGAAAACTCAAGTAGTCACATTTTTCCAATAATCATGAAACTTTCGTCAAAACATTTGTTCAAATGAAATCTCGACCGAATTCGAATATGGTTCCGGTCCGTTGAAAGACATGGTCGCAAGGGAGTGGGGCAGTTTTCCATTCACATCTGTAATGAAATCTTGCAAACACAGGTCCAAGTTTTGGCTCAATCATTATGAAACCTGCTCAGAACAGCTAGTCTCATGAAACCGGTCACCTTAAAAAAAGCTCTAAAACGCTCCGACCGGCTGAAAAATATGGCCGCTAGAGAGAGGTGCAGTTTTGCTTATATGATTTAATGAAACATTGTAAACAATTTATAATTTGTTGTAAAATCATTATTAAAAATGCTTAGAATATGTATTGTTAAATACTTTGGACTTGTTCGAAAATGGTTCCGATCCGTTTAAAAAATATGGCGAAACCTTGTGAATACTTTAGACGTCTCATTGAACAATCTTCGCGAAACGTGCTCATGCAGAACGTTTGTTATAAATTTTAATAATATACCGGCCGAATAAGTACATGTTTTGGATCCGTTACAAAACATGGCTGCCAATGGGCGGGGCAGTTTTCTCTTATGGCTGTAATGAAACCTTGTGAACTATCTAGAAGTCATATTTGTTGCCCAATCATACGACAACTTGCTCAAAACATTTGACGTGTGCCAATAATCAAAATAGTTCTGGTCCTGAGAAAAACATAGCTGCCCGGGTCGGGACAGTTTTCCTCATATTCCATATTGAAACATCGTGTGAACATCCTAGAATTGACAGTTTTACAAAAATCACAATAAATTTGCTTAGAACATATGTTCTAATAATGACTGGACCAAGTTCATGTTTTATAATGCCATTGAAAAAAAGCTGCGGCGAAAATGGGATGGTCTTTTTACCTTCTTTGGCTATAAACTGAAACTTTACCAGCTCAGAACAGTTACGTGTCTCTGCGTCCAAGGAGAGCGCCGCATGGCATTTCGTGTTATTGAATATATGTACTGTACATTTGTTAGCGAGTAATAACTACTAACTAGATATTAGTTTCATACAGACTGAAATATAATTTGGCAAAAAAAATTATTCGTGACTTGCATTATTAATATACATTTGTTTCCTCACTATACAAGTATAACGAAAATTCCATCAAAGATTAATCCGTAGTTGAACTCCCTCAAAGTAACAAAAACAATATATGGATACTCGGGCTCGATTGGTCAGTGTCGGCTCGGGTACTACTTACGTGTACCCCGGGTACGGTAAATATACTAAAACGTGCCCGGGAATTTTAACGCTAAATCGGTCGTCGTCGTCTTTTTTTTAAACTTAATTATGTTCACTTATATGTAAATATTCTGTTTAATGGCCTCTATATTATCGAAACTCATACTAAAAAAAACATTCCGATGCCGTTTTTTTTTAAGAAAAGTTTGTTCAAGATAAACAATACCGTTTTAAGGTATTCGGTAGCGCATTTTACGACATCGGATTTTGGGCGGGAAAACAACTCGGGTACATTCTAATGTCGACCGGGTAAGTTTAAGTATTTTTACCGTACCCGGGGTACATGTAAGTATACTTAAGAGTACCCGGGGTACATGTAAGTAGTGCCCGTGCCGACAATGACCAATCGTGCGATACTCGGAGACTTCAACCACCAGATATGGACTGCGTAAGTGAAACACTCAATAATGTATGTAAATTAAGATACATATGACGGAGTCTCTGGTCAATAGTATTTTTTTTAAGCAAACTGCCATGGTGCCCACATGAAACAAAACATAATTCACCTGTTCTAACAAACACACCAGCCGTTGTCCGTAAGTAACGACGCAACCTGGCTTAGGAACATCAAACCATGACGTTTTCAATGAACGTCCGTTAAAAAGTGGACGACGCAACCAGCCGCTTGTTTCTTTAAATAAGCATTCAACAATTTATGGCCATTTTGGATATTTTTCCATACGCATTTCGCAACATAAATCTAAAAGCAAAAGACAAAGATAAAAATGAGTAATTATAAGGAGAAACCCTGCCTATACCATTGTCTTTTTACTCAAAATTAAAACAGACCGTATCGTAAGTTGCATACTTATATATACAGATACATACGCGATTGAAGCATAGTCAAACGCCATGCAGACAAGTCGCCAAAACAAAGATCTATCGTCTCCAGAAAGACCGGTTGAAGAGACTTGAAATGCGTTGTTCAGCCATAAACAGAGCCAATCGTCGTCGGATACCCACGGCTGCTGATTACGCTCCGCTTATCTATCTCTACGAATGGAGAGTAACGTAATGAATAGACCGGAGGTGTCCGACGATGAGAGGCAATACTAAATTAAACCATACGGAAATACGAAGATCTCTTAACTCACTAGAACGTGTCTTTTTGTTTTCCGCCGAGAAAATTTGACATCAGATCATACAGGTAGAACATTTCCATGACTAAACGGATTAGAGGTACGCTTAAATGCGGGTAGGTACCATATACATCGTACTACCAACGCTGTGGTATGAATCTGGTCCAATGACATTCATTATACTCCTGCTGTTTGTTCGCAAATCGTAGTTTTGCGTTTTGGTTTAGAGTGGCGTTTACTTGTAGTCATTAATGTTTCTCCTAGCTTAGTTTCCAAAAACTGACATCTGTCAAGTGTCCATTGATAGGTATTTGTTATTAATCACTAACCGCCAGTCTTATATTTAAATACACGTAAATTAACCAACTACAAAAACATAATAGCATCTCCAAATCTATCACATGCAAACGACTAAAATACGTGCATCAGTATGTTGAATGACATCACTAAAACACGGAGATAAGAATAACTGGTGCGATTTACGTACCCTTCGTGCCATGTATAATACACGTGTTACTGCTTACCAGTTACCAATTGTGACAAGAAATTATATGTTAACCCAGTCTCATCAGTCGGTTAGAGTTCTCTTCAGAAATACGATGCCCCAGGTAAATATCGCAGCAATTGAACTGTAAAATAAAGATGTTCAACACAAATTGACGGAATAGTTTGTCATACACGTATAGAAGTTGATCACATTAACGTGTAATGCATTCATTAAAGTTGATAACTACATAGCTGCGAATGCAGTTTGATGTATCTGAAGTTGATAACTACATAGCTGCGAATGCAGTTTGATGTATCTGAAGTTGATAACTACATAGCTGCGAATGCAGTTTGATGTATCTGAAGTTGGTAGGCAGTTATAGCAGCAATGAGTGTACTGATAGTGGTAGGCTGTTATAGCAGCAACGAGTATACTGATACTGGTAGGCAGTTATAGCAGCAACGAGTATACTGATACAGGTAGGCAGTTATAGCAGTAACTGGTATACTGATACTGGAAGGCAATTATAGCAGCAACTGTTATAGTGATACTGGCAGGCAGTTATAGCAGCGAGTATACTATACTGGTAGGCAGTTAAAGCAGCAACGAGTATACTGAGACTGGTGGGCGGTTATAGCAGCAAGGGTTTTACTGATATACTGGTAGGCAGTTATAGCAGCAACGAGTATACTGATACTGGTAGGCAGTAATAGCAGCAACGAGTATACTGATACTGGTAGGCAGCGAGTATACTATACTGGTAGGTAGTTATAGCATCAACGAGTATACTGATACTGGTAGGCGGTAATAGCAGCAACGAGTATACTGATACTGGTAGGCAGTTATAGCAGCAACGAGTATACTGAGACTGGTAGGCAGTTATAGCAGCGAGTATACTATACTGGCAGGCAGTTATAGCAGCAACGAGTATACTGATACTGATAGGCAGTTATAGCAGCGAGTATACTATACTGGTAGGCAGTTATGACAGCAACGAGTATACTGATACTGGTAGGCAGTTATAGCAGCGAGTATACTATACTAGTAGGCAGTTATAGCAGAAACGAGTATATTGATACTGGTAGGCAGTTATAGCAGCAACGAGTATACTGATACTGGTAGGCAGTTATATCAGCACCGAGAATACTGAGACTGGTAGGCAGTTATAGCAGCAACGAGTATACTGATACTGGTAGGCAGTTATAGCAGCACCGAGTGTACTGAAACTGGTAGGCAGTTATAGCAGCAATAAGTATACTGATACTGGTAAGCAGTTATAGCAGCAACTGGTATAGTGATACTGGTAGGCAGTTATAGCAGCAACAAGTATACTGATACTGGTTGGCAGTTATATATAGCAGCAACGAGTATACTGATACTGGTAGGCTGTTATAGCAGCAACTGGTATACTGATACATGTAGGCAGTTATAGCAGCACCGAGTATACTGATTCTGGTAGGCTGTTATAGCTGCAACGAGTATATTGATACTGGTAGGCTGTTATAGCAGCAACTGGTATACTGATACTGGTAGGCAGTTATAGCAGCAACGAGTATACTGATACTGGTAGGCATTTATAGCAGCACCGAGTGTACTGAAACTGGTAGGCAGTTATAGCAGCAATAAGTATACTGATACTGGTAAGCAGTTATAGCAGCAACTGGTATACTGATACTGGTAGGCAGTTATAGCAGCAACTGGTATACTGATACTGGTGGGCAGTTATAGCAGCAACGAGTATACTGATACTGGTAGGCTGTTATAGCAGCAACTGGTATACTGATACTGGTTTGCAGTTATAGCAGAACCGAGTATACTGATACTGGTAGGCTGTTATAGCTGCAACGAGTATATTGATACTGGTAGGCTGTTATAGCAGCAACTGGTATACTGATACTGGTAGGCATTTATAGCAGCAACAGTATACTGATACTGGTAGGCAGTTATAGCAACGAGTATACTGATACTGGTAGGCAGTGATAGCAGCAACGAGTATACCGATACTGGTGGGTAGTTATAGCAGCAACTGGTATACTGATACTGGTAGGCGGTTATAGCAGCAACGAGTACATTGTATACTGATACTGGTAGGCAGTTATAGCAGCAACTGGTATACTGATACTGGTAGGCAGTTATAGCAGCAACGAGTATACTGATACTGGTAGGCTGTTATAGCAGCAACTAGTATACTTATACTGGTAGGCAGTTATAGCAGCAACGAGTATACTGATAGACTGTTATAGCAGCAACTAGTATACTGATACTGGTAGGCAGTTATAGCAGCAACGAGTATACTGATACTGGTAGGCATTTATAGCACCAACAGTATACTGAAACTGGTAGGCAGTTATAGCAGCAACGAGTATACTGATACTGGTAGGCAGTTATAGCAGCAACGAGTATACTGATACTGGTAGGCAGTTATAGCAGCAACGAGTATACTGATACTGGTAGGCAGTTATAGCAGCAACGAGTATACTGATACTGGTAGGCAGTTATAGCAGCAACGAGTATACTGATACTGGTCACAGGTGGTTAGCGTGTGGCTATGATATTAATTAGTGAAAACATCATTTTGAATGATAAATAATCATATTATAACGAAAAATCAACTTTTCTGAAAAAAAAATTACTATCAAATATATATATAACAAGGTATCCAACTCGAAATCATCCGAAAACGGGGTGCATCGCTTTGAACAGCCATTACATCATCAATTTTGCAGCGATGTTCATGAACCCGGTCTTATTCAACGCAGAAATGAATTGCCTTTCTGGAAATGTATATATCTTGTTATATGTCTACACATGCTGGGTCAAATTTTAAGAAATAACACGATACACAATTCGCTTGACCTACTTGACAATGATCAGACCGTATTTATGAATGAAATCTCCAGTTGTAAAGACACACCTTCGCATTGGACCAATGAAATCACTCGTGTGTTTAAAATGTCAGTTAGTTGAAATATATGTAAACAAAGGTTTCAAACGGCGCTGGACAGTTAGTTTTGATGCATAATGCAACGGCAAGCACGGTAAGAATGTTTTTTCACACGTTTTATTGAATTATGGTATCGAGGTCCGTGAACTTTGCAGGGAAAATGCCCTTTACTCCGTGAAGATTTCAATCATGAATACGGTCTGATCGATGTTTACTGGGTGACGAGAGTTGTGTATTGTGTTATTTCTTAAAAGTTGACCCAGTATTTGTAAAAATATTGCAAGACATATACATTTCCAGAAAGTAAATTCATTTCTGCGTTGAATAAGACCAAGATCGTGAAAATCGCTGCAAAATTGATGAAGCAATGGCTGTTCAAAGCGATGCACCCCGTTTTCGGGTGATTTCGAGTTGGATACCTTGTTATATATATATTTGATAGTGAATTTTTTTCTTTATAATATGATTATTTATCATTCAAAATGATGTTTTCACTAATTAATATCATAGCCACACGCTAACCACCTGTGATACTGGTAGGCAATTATAGCAGCAACGAGTATACTGATATTGGTAGGCCGTTATAGCAGCAACTAGTATACAATGTACTGATACTTGTAGGCAGTTATAGCAGGAACGGGTATACTGATACTGGTAGGCTGTTATAACAGCAACTAGTATACTAATACTGGTAGGCAGTGATAGCAGCAACAAGTATCCTGATACTGGTAGGCAGTTATAGCAGCAACGAGTATACTAATACTGGTAGGCAGTTATAGCAGCAACGAGTATCCTGATACTGGTAGGCAGTTATTGCAGCAACGAGTATACTAATACTGGTAGGCAGTTATAGCAGCAACGAGTATACTAATACTGGTAGGCAGTTATAGCAGCAACGAGTATCCTGATACTGGTAGGCAGTTATTGCAGCAACGAGTATCCTGATACTGGTAGGCAGTTATTGCAGCAACGAGTATCCTGATACTGGTAGGCAGTTATAGCAGCAACGAGTATACTAATACTGGTAGGCAGTTATAGCAGCAACTAGTATACTGATACTGGTAGGCAGTTATAGCATCAACGAGATATTGATACTGGCAGGCAGTTATAGCAGCAACTAGTATACTGATACTGGTAGGCAGTTATAGCATCAACGAGATATTGATACTGGCAGGCAGTTATAGCAGCAATGAGTATACTGATACTGGTAGGCAGTTATAGCATCAACCAGATACTGATACTGGTAGGCAGTTATAGCAGCAATGAGTATACTGATACTGGTAGGCTGTTATAGCAGCAACTAGTATACTGATACTGGTAGGCAGTTATAGCATCAACGAGATATTGATACTGGCAGGCAGTTATAGCAGCAATTAGTATACTGATACTAGTAGGCAGTTATAGCAGCAATGAGTATACTGATACTGGTAGGCTGTTATAGCAGCAACAAGTATACTGATACTGGTAGGCAGTTATAGCAGCAACGAGTATACTGATACTGGTAGACAGTTATAGCAGCAACTGGTATACTGATACTGGTAGGCAGTTATAGCAGCAACGAGTATACTGATAATGGTAGACAGTTATAGCAGCAACTGATATACTGATACTGGTAGGCAGTTATAGCAGCAACAAGTAACTGTCACCAACTGGTATACTGATACTGGTAGGCAGTTAAGCAGCAAAGAGTATACTGATTCGGGTAGGCAGTTATAGCAGCAACGAGTATACCGATACTGGTAGGCAGTTATAGCTGCAACAAGTATACTGATACTGGTAGGCTGTTATAGCAGCAACTGGTATACTGATACTGGTAGGCTGTTATAGCAGCAACAAGTATACTGATACTGGTAGGAAGTTATAGCAGCAACGAGTATACTGATACTGGTGGGCAGTTTAAAGCAGCAATGAGTATACCGGTACTGGTAGGCTGTTATAGCAGCAACGAGAACACCGATACTGGTAGGCAGTTATAGCAGCAATGAGAATACTGATACTGGTAGGCGGTTATAGCAGCAACGAGTATACTGATACTGGTAGGCAGTTATAGCAGCAATGAGTATACTGATACTGGTAGGCTGTTATAGCAGCAACTAGTATACTGATACTGGTAGGAAGTTATAGCATCAACGAGATATTGATACTGGCAGGCAGTTATAGCAGCAATGAGTATACTGATACTGGTAGGCAGTTATAGCAGCAATGAGTATACTGATACTGGTAGGCTGTTATAGCAGCAACAAGTATACTGATACTGGTAGGCAGTTATAGCAGCAATGAGTATACTGATACTGGTAGACAGTTATAGCAGCAACTGGTATACTGATACTGGTAGGCAGTTATAGCAGCAACGAGTATACTGATAATGGTAGACAGTTATAGCAGCAACTGGTATACTGATACTGGTAGGCAGTTATAGCAGCAACAAGTAACTGTCACCAACTGGTATACTGATACTGGTAGGCAGTTAAAGCAGCAAAGAGTATACTGATACGGGTAGGCAGTTATAGCAGCAACGAGTATACTGATACTGGTATGCAGTTATAGCTGCAACAAGTATACTGATACTGGTAGGCGGTTATAGCAGCAACTGGTATACTGATACTGGTAGGCTGTTATAGCAGCAATGAGTATACTGATACTGGGGGGCAGTTTAAAGCAGCAATGAGTATACCGGTACTGGTAGGCTGTTATAGCAGCAACGAGAACACCGATACTGGTAGGCAGTTTATAGCAGCAACGAGTATACTGATACTGGTAGGCGGTTATAGCAGCAACGAGTATACTGATACTGGTAAGCAGTTATAGCAGCAACTGGTATACTGATACTGGTAGGCGGTTATAGCAGCAACGAGTATACTGATACTGGTAGGCAGTTATAGCAGCAACGAGTATACCGATACTGGTAGGCAATTAAAGCAGCAACGAGTATACTGATACTGGTAGGCAGTTATAGCAGCAATGAGTATACTGATACTGGTAGGCTGTTATAGCAGCAATGAGTATACTGATACTGGTAGGCAGTTATAGCAGCAATGAGTGTACTGATACTGGTAGGCTTTTATAGCAGCAACAAGTATACTGATAATGGTAGACAGTTATAGCAGCAACTGATATACTGATACTGGTAGGCAGTTATAGCAGCAACAAGTAACTGTCACCAACTGGTATACTGATACTGGTAGGCAGTTAAAGCATGAAAGAGTATACTGATACGGGTAGGCAGTTATAGCAGCAACAAGTATACCGATACTGGTAGGCAGTTATAGCTGCAACAAGTATACTGATACTGGTAGGCTGTTATAGCAGCAACTGGTTTACTGATACTGGTAGGCTGTTATAGCAGCAACAAGTATACTGATACTGGTAGGAAGTTATAGCAGCAACGAGTATACTGATACTGGTGGGCAGTTAAAGCAGCAATGAGTATACCGGTACTGGTAGGCTGTTATAGCAGCAACGAGAACACCGATACTGGTAGGCAGTTATAGCAGCAACGAGAATACTGATACTGGTAGGCGGTTATAGCAGCAACGAGTATACTGATACTGGTAGGCAGTTATAGCAGCAACGAGTATACTGATACTGGTAGGCTGTTATAGCAGCAACTAGTATACTGATACTGGTAGGCAGTTATAGCATCAACGAGATATTGATACTGGCAGGCAGTTATAGCAGCAATGAGTATACTGATACTGGTAGGCAGTTATAGCAGCAATGAGTATACTGATACTGGTAGGCTGTTATAGCAGCAACAAGTATACTGATACTGGTAGGCAGTTATAGCAGCAACGAGTATACTGATACTGGTAGACAGTTATAGCAGCAACTGGTATACTGATACTGGTAAGCAGTTATAGCAGCAACTGGTATACTGATACTGGTAGGTGGTTATAGCAGCAACGAGTATACTGATACTGGTAGGCAGTTATAGCAGCAACGAGTATACCGATACTGGTAGGCAATTAAAGCAGCAACGAGTATACTGATACTGGTAGGCAGTTATAGCAGCAATGAGTATACTGATACTGGTAGGCTGTTATAGCAGCAATGAGTATACTGATACTGGTAGGCAGTTATAGCAGCAATGAGTGTACTGATACTGGTAGGCTTTTATAGCAGCAACAAGTATACTGATAATGGTAGACAGTTATAGCAGCAACTGACTATACTGATACTGGTAGGCAGTTATAGCAGCAACAAGTAACTGTCACCAACTGGTATACTGATACTGGTAGGCAGTTAAAGCATGAAAGAGTATACTGATACGGGTAGGCAGTTATAGCAGCAACAAGTATACCGATACTGGTAGGCAGTTATAGCTGCAACAAGTATACTGATACTGGTAGGCTGTTATAGCAGCAACTGGTTTACTGATACTGGTAGGCTGTTATAGCAGCAACAAGTATACTGATACTGGTAGGGAAGTTATAGCAGCAACGAGTATACTGATACTGGTGGCAGTTAAAGACAGCAATGAGTATACCGGTACTGGTAGGCTGTTATAGCAGCAACGAGAACACCGATACTGGTAGGCAGTTATAGCAGCAACGAGAATACTGATACTGGTAGGCGGTTATAGCAGCAACGAGTATACTGATACTGGTAGGCAGTTATAGCAGCAACGAGTATACTGATACTGGTAGGCTGTTATAGCAGCAACTAGTATACTGATACTGGTAGGCAGTTTATAGCATCAACGAGATATTGATACTGGCAGGCAGTTATAGCAGCAATGAGTATACTGATACTGGTAGGCAGTTATAGCAGCAATGAGTATACTGATACTGGTAGGCTGTTATAGCAGGCAACCTGGTATACTGATACTGGTAGGCAGTTATAGCAGCTACGAGTATACTGATAATGGTAGACAGTTATAGCAGCAACTGGTATACTGATACTGGTAGGCAGTTATAGCAGCAACAAGTAACTGTCACCAACTGGTATACTGATACTGGTAGGCAGTTGAAGCAGCAAGAGTATACTGATACGGGTAGGCAGTTATAGCAGCAACGAGTAACTGATACTGGTATGCAGTTAGTAGCTGGCAAAAGTATACTGATACTGGTAGGCTGTTATAGCAGCAACTGGTATACTGATACTGGTAGGCTGTTATAGCAGAACGAGTATTACTTGATTACTGGTGGGCAGTTAAGCAGCAACGAGTATACCGGTACTGGTAGGCTGTTATAGCAGCAACGAGAACACCGATACTGGTAGGCAGTTATAGCAGCAACGAGTATACTGATACTGGTAGGCGGTTTTATAGCAGCAACGAGTATACTGATACTGGTAGGCGGTTATAGCAGCAACGAGTATACTGATACTGGTAAGCAGTTTATAGCAGCAACGGTATACTGATACTGGCAGGCGGTTATAGCAGCAACGAGTATACTGATACTGGTAGGCAGTTATAGCAGCAACGAGTATACTGATACTGGTAAGCAATTAAAGCAGCAACGAGTGTACTGATACTGGTAAGCAGTTATAGCAGCAACTGGTATACTGATACTGGTAGGCAGTTATAGCAGCAACGAGTATACTGATACTGGTAGGCAGTTATAGCAGCAATGAGTATACTGATACTGGTAGGCAGTTATAGCAGCAATGAGTATACTGATACTGGTAGGCTGTTATAGCAGCAACGAGTATACTGATACTGGTAGGCAGTTATAGCAGCAATGAGTGTACTGATACTGGTAGGCTTTTATAGCAGCAACGAGTATACTGATACGAAAATATTTTTGTTGATCAAAAGAACAGAACACAAAAAGTGATGAAAGGAAATTTATTAAATGAGCTACATTTGCATAAATCTCGAAAATACAAAAACATTCACACAATATTTAAGGGATATTGTCACAAATTAATATATTAAAATTATAACTTTATATAATTATAATCATCTTTCATTGCAAAAAAATTATCTGTATAAAAAATGTTAACGTAATTCTTTAATGTTTGATAATTCTGAGTTGTGCATTTAAATTGTAGTAATAATTATGATTCCAAACAAGGAATTATTTTAAAACTAAAACACCCTATTAATTCTTCAGCAATTTGCATGCCAAAAACTTATCAAAGAAAACTTACATATTCAAAGTAAAATTACAGCAGATTTAACCAAAATACACTAATAAAATAATGGATAATTTGTAGCATACATAGGCAGCATACTTATCTTCCACAACCAACAGTAAATATCGTAATACATGTATTTGTAAGGAAATGCTCCCACGTTTGTACTGTATGAGCTATACAAAAACAATATTGCAGGAAGCATGAAGATTACCAGATATATATAGAACTGATTATCACAAAAAATACATCTTTTTGTAATTTGTGCCATTGAACACAGGCACGGGTTAGAAAGTACAGTTACATAAACATTACGGTACATGAAAGTTAAATGAATACAATAAACAGAATAGATTAATAAACTTATGAACTAAGAAAGTTTGTGTATATTAAGAATCAATTACACTCTTCCATCAAACTTATCTACAACATTTTTAGCAGATACAGCTTAGCAGCAATAAGAACACTGCTTTCTCACTATTTTACAGTTAAATTAAATACAAGACACACACATTCTGGCTTACGGTTTAGCACCGTCTATCATTTGCACTTTTGATGCTCACTTGTGTTTAGTGTTAAAGCTTCATAAACTTTTTCATTTTAACAAGGAGGAATGGCTTTTTTTACTTTTGTTTAAAGTATATTTTAAATTAAGAAAGGTGTTCTTAATATTTAAGAACTATAAAATGAACAAGACTATCCAAATGGATATGCGTCATGAAATGAAGCCGATACTAATTGTTGCATTCTATAATTATATGTCTAACATGCCTCATATTTTGTTCGTGCAAACAGCCACACAATGTGAATTCTGGAGATGGCAACATATTATAGCAATGGCGTGTGCTCAATGGTGAATTCATCACTCACTTTCTGCATACGAAATAAGAAAGTTAACACAGACCAAAAATTATAATGGATGAACAGGTGTCTGCCGATTCATTAACAGTTCAATTTCTGACCATTTTCTGAGTGAAAGTGAAAATGTTACATTCTATGGCTCTTTCTTTAAATCGCAGATTTACTAATGACAACAGTGGCAATTAATAGATTCCCTTTCGACAAAAAAAAGAAAGAAAATTGATGGAATATTTTAACAGTTCTAATGTCAAGATGTTTGTATGTTAACAGAAAGAAATTTCATAACAGAGCAATTATTTGCTAGAAAATATCCAACAGACATCATAAGCTGTGGTGCTTTAGTTAATTGACATATTGTCACAGGTCTTGGTCTTAACTACAGGTAGATGAAAGATGTCACTTCTATAGGTTCACAGAGTCACATAATACAAGCCAATTGCACAGTGAAAACATGTCTCTGCTCACACCAGCTCCATTCACCAGTCAGGCCAACCATTCCAAATACGCTCGCACCAATCATTATAACAGCTGACACCCCCTGCCCTTCTTCTTTTTCACCTGTAGAGCGGCACGGGTGGCAGTTTCGAACACCTCACGAACGCCCTCCTTGGTTTTGGCTGAACACTCTAGATAGCTAAAAGCATTGATTTTTTCCGACATGCTTCTTCCCTCGTCCGTACGGACTGGCTCCTGCTTCATTTTCATCAACTCTCGCTTGGTGTTCTCGTCGTTACGCGTATCCTTCTTGTTGCCGACGAGGATGATGGGGACGTTCGGACAGAAGTGTTTCACCTCGGGTGTCCACTTCTCAGGGATGTTTTCCAAGCTGTCGGGACTGTCGATAGAGAAGCACATGAGAATGACATCCGTGTCTGGGTAGGAGAGGGGACGCAGTCTGTCGTAATCTTCCTGACCAGCTGTATCCCACAGCGCCAACTCCACCTGAAACATTGACTTGTCAAGTTAATTGCTCGACTACAAACTTATTAAAACCAATAACAATGGACCTTAAGTTTGTGTAATAACTTCAATTTCAATTAATGCTTGACAAGGATGGGATTTCACAAACACTTACAATGTAAGGTATGACTTTACAAACACTTACCCTGTTGTGTATTTAACATGGACTTAAAACCAAACACTGTTTACATTATTTGTTACGTAAGCAATGTTGGCATTGAAAAATATGAATTTAGCTATAACTAGCAAAAATCACAATCTGTTGGTCGCAGCGGTAACCAGATTTAATGGAATACACTAACTTAAAAGAATACAGCAGATTCCACTTTTATTTACCAGAATCAACCCAGTATTAACAAAAAAAGTGTAACATAATCCTTTTAGGGGGTGATTAATATAATTTGGCCAATAAAGGTATATTTAATATTGAATGTTACAAAAAGTTGTATCATCCAGCAGTATTCATGATATTATAACATACAATAAAATGATTGGTTCTCTTAATCAACAGTCAGAAAAAAAATTCTATTGAACTTTAGGAATAACCTACAAAGAAGAGCAAATAAGCAATAAAACAGTTTCGTAAAGTAATAAATGGTCAATGACTGTTTTAAAATTGTTATTACTAGTACTGGCAAGTGAACATGCTTTCACTGTGATTATTAATATTAGTATTATAATGCATTTTCAATGGAAAATTAATGTAAATACTGGTGGATTACAATTAGTGGGGTTACCCTTTTGAAGTCTTAGTTTTCATTGATGTTTTAAGTTTGCAAGATAATAAATATTTTTTTAAACACTATATATTATGTTCTTGAATACCTTGCAACAAACGCCATGTTCTAAATTTTTAATATACAAAGTGTACGTTTAATGAAAACATAGCTGACATACATCATCTGAACAGCATTGTTGTTAAATTTCCTTCCAGTTTAAGTTGTTTGCATTCAAAAGGTCATGCAATCTTTCACATAGACCGTGGTTATTTTGTGATCATCAATAGAACTTGAAGGTAGGCCATTCCTTATAGTAGCAATTTAGTATATCTGTATATGCCATGTTAAAGTTCAAAACATTGTTTGAAAATACATAGATGCATTGTGCAAAATTTAACTTCCATGGTACGCTTTATTTTTTTACTGGTCAACTCCATGCTTTAGAAAAGCAGATATTAGGTATTCCAACCTTTAAAGGTTATGCGCAATCAAATTAAATGCAAGTCATCTTGAAGCAAGCGTCGTAAAATTTGATCAAAGGTGGATCCTCATTCAGGGATTTCAATACCTTTTGAAAACTATGAGTCAAATGACCCCGTGGTTGAAATTTTAAGGGGTCAAATAAAATTTTCAGGAGTCAAAATATTGAAGTCTATACAATTTGTTCCTGGATATTTGTTGATTGCTCTGCAAATGTTTGTTTGTATAACTTGCTTAATTAAGATTATTTAAACAACATTTTGATTAATATTAAATACAGAGTATGTTATTTTCATGGTGACATTTGCATCAAAATGATGCTAGGTAAATAATTTGGAGGAGTCAAAAGTGACAAAATTGCAAAATGCTTGCATCAAAATGCAGGTTTTTGCTTCAATTGAAAACCCTGCTCATTTTATGATCTTCATCCAAATGTCACACACACCCATTATGAAATAGGTAAACATATTGATATATTCACCTCAGATTAATGTATTGTGCTGATATTGCTACATAATAATTAGTAGAATGCGCAGAACCGTAATATTATGTATTACAGTAAATACACATCACTTAATAAGAGCTTTATACAACATATGACAACTGCTCTATTATACATTAAATAGGCATAATTAATCCTGATCCAGTTATAAATATTGTTGGCAAAAATTACTCCATTCCCGTAAACAGCAATCAATTTTAGCAATATTGTTTAAGTTACAATATAAGCATCTCTGGGTTCACAAATCATGAAAAATAATTTGGTTTTTACTGTGATAATGGTACTGGTCTACAGTGAAAATACTAAAAATATGTTATATTTGATTTTTGTTTCTGTCGAACTAACCAATAAACAAATCAGTATCAAATTGTGTAGTTCTGGTAATCAATGGCAAACTGTGTCATTCAAATGTAAGGTACCCACTTGGGCTTGGAAACTCATAATTCAATACATGTACATTGTACCTATACATTACAACTCAAATATCGATAGTTATTTTACCAAAGAAAACCAATAAATAACAATGTTTTCGTAAATGCATTTGTGCAATTTCAAATCTCAACGGACAATAAGAAATTTTAGAACTTCACATTTGGAACTAATTTCCAACATTGTTAAGAATTTTTGTATTTGTGTGCTGCAAGTAATTTGTACAAGAGCGTAAAAGCAAAGAGCTACAATCAACACAATTTTTTGTTCGATGCATCCTTTTTGTCATTTTAATTTCAGGTAATATTTAGCTTACCAACAGACCACAGCAAAATCTTAAACATTTTCAAGTTAAAGAATTCCTGCCAACTTGAAGCACAACCCTGTGTCTTTTGACTAGGTCTATCCGAAAATAATTTTTACTTACTATATCAAATATAACAAGAGCACCGCATAACGGGTGCCACGCTCGGCTACGGGTGCAGTTTTGAATAAATGAAAGCTTGTCAGGTTTTTGTTTTGTTTTTGTTTTACATGTCACAGTGACCTTGACCTTTGACCTAGTGACCCAAAAATGGGTGTGGCGTGTAGAACTCATCAAGGTGCATCTACATATGAAGTTTCAAAGATGTAGGTGGAAGCACTTTGATTTTAGAGCCCATGTTCAAAACCTTGACAAAATGTTAAGGTTTTAGCACGACGCGGACGACACGACGACGGACATGACACGACGAGCTGGCTATGACAATACCTCGGGTTTTCTCAGAAAACAGCTAAAAATTGATTCAACTACGGATTTAGCTCAAACGGAATATGGCAGGGGGCACCTTTCCATTTTTATTCATCATCCTTTCATAATATGCCTCACACTTTTTTGTCCCTATTTCATTTGTCAATGTTCTCATAAATAAACTTTTAAAGCCACCAAATACTTGCTTTTATTGGCTATTGATTACTTTAAAGATTAACATGCATTGTTACTTAATATAAACAAAACATATTTTTTTAATAAAGAACATAACTTATATGACAGTCACATACAAATTAAAAATAATGAAATAAAATATGCTGAATAGACGATTGAATGTAAGTATGGAAGCAGACAACAATTCATTCACATTTTCAGTATCCCCCTGTCCAAAATTTATTCAGTCTGGCTAAATCCCTTAATTGAACTATTATAAAGAATCACTGACCCATCAATAATAAACAAATTTCTCTTAAATGATGCTTTATTTGAAGGAATAAACAAAACTACATGCAAAGGTATAAAATTAGCATACCTTGGAATAACAAATAAGCATATGTTTCTTTAAAACATGGTTACCATTTGCACTTGATATCTTCTATATTATTAATGAATATCATGTCTTTAGCATGGAGCTTAAAACAAGAAGAATGTAATGTACACGATAATACAACGAATAAAACATGGGTCACGTTAGTTGATGTGTAAAACAAATAATCATAAGGTAAATCAGGTTGAAAACAAATTGTAATCTGCATCTTTATAAAAAGCATCTATGATAAAATTCGAGGAAATGTTTTTGGGGGACATTCTTGTTTGTCAACTTAAATATCAAAAGAGCATGCAACAGAATATAAGTATGCATTGCACACTGTCTACTCATGATTATGAACCTTTTATGACATTTCAACAAAGTTGACAGGATTCTTGCAAAACATCGAAATAAGACATAAAATGCGTGAAAAGATTATGCAGATTAACTTACACATTCATGAATACACACTAAGAAAATATACATATATAATTTCATTTATTTACAAATTAAATTAAACACCACTTTGTTCCATGTTGAACAATCACTGCTTCACACTCAAGTCTTATAGATACTCACACTTTTAATGCATTACACATGTATTGTTAACAAAATCATATAAATTGATTCTTCAAACATTCTGTCACTTACAGTGATTGATAAATACAAATTGTGAGCTGCAAAGTGGTTGCGTTACAAAAAACCTACAATAATTTACACTTTGACCTTTTCTTCTTTTTAACTTGCAAAGCCGCCCTGGTTGCTTGCTCAAACACTTCCCGAACACCTTCCTTTGTTTTAGCCGAACATTCCAGGTAGCAGAATGCTGCTATGCGTTCTGACATCGTTCGCCCATCTTCTAGACGAACAGGCTCTTGTTTCATTTTCATAAGTTCACGTCGGGTGGCTTCATCGTTACGCGTATCTTTCTTGTTGCCGACGAGGATGATGGGGACGTTCGGACAGAAGTGTTTCACCTCGGGCGTCCACTTCTCGGGGATGTTTTCCAAGCTGTCGGGACTGTCGATAGAGAAGCACATGAGAATGACATCTGTGTCTGGGTAGGAGAGGGGACGCAGTCTGTCGTAATCCTCCTGCCCAGCTGTATCCCACAGCGCCAACTCCACCTGAAACATTGAAAATTCAATCTTTTATGTCTTTACAATTTTTAACCTTATAAATTTCAATAAATAATTGAAATATACTTACAAGTTCTGGTATTGTTACAAGCACAATTTGAGACATCTTTTTTACTCTTTTTATCTTACAGACATCAGCAAAGGAATTACTAATACTTTAAAATGACCCTTATAAAATCAAGGCAATTGTGTTAAAACAACAAAACCCATTTCATAATACATCTATAAGCATGCATTTAGCATGTTGATAAAACCAACATGCATGAGATTGTGTATTTGAACAGAGTAGAGGGCTATGTATCAAGAAAGAGACAACAATATGTAAAGCAGAGCAGTAACTTGATGTTGAACAAATATTTAACCCAATGGTGTGATTAATAACTGGATAAGTGTTCTCATCGATAATTATTATTCAACATGACTTAAATGAACTCTGCAAAATATTGAACATTTTCACCACTGTGTATATCTGACACACTTAATGGACTGTAAGAAATACTTTTAACACATTATTGATTTCACTATTCACAAGCACTAATTCAGCTAAGCCTGAGCGACAGGGGCAGCACCCTGCCAGGTTAAACAATGCCCCCTCTGACCCCCATCTGATCATAGCCTTTATTGATCTGATTTCATAATTATACAGCACATTTTGTTTTAAGTTCTAATAGATTTAATAAATTTACTGTAAAACTAGTTTTAATTATAGTTGTTTAAATAAAAGTACATGCTATATTGAAAACATAAAGGATAAAATGACCACGCGCTTAATTGTCCTTTTCACTGAAAGGCAACCTGCACTATCCAATTTCAAGCGGGAGCACTGATTAAAAGTTTTAACTTTAAATTAACAAAATAGGATTCTTAAATGTTTGAAAGCCACTGCGTGGATTCTCACGCCCTAGAATGCACAATTACAACAACTGCATATAAACATACAACTTCCATTCCGCTAAACTTCCATGCAAAAACATGTAAAACAGGCATGGTTTGAGGGATCAGTTAAAATATGACAGTCAAATGTAACAAAAAAGACAACAACATGATTCTACATGTACACTTAAGTCACCATAGAGTACACCAAACTAATCAATATATCCAGAGCGTGGGTGTTAACTTATATCTGTGGATGTTGACATATGTTAGCAGTTTTTGCAACAATAGATGACCAATAAGGGTTTGGACAGTCTATAAAAGAACTCTGAAGTGCTTCCACTAACTGCAAGCAATGCCCTGTATTTGTGAACATTAGCAAGCATGCCAGAAAAACTATTACATGCAAGATTTACACAGAACAGACATCAGTTATTTTGAAGATTCTTCAAATACAGCCACACAGAACATTTCAAGCAAATTAAGTTAGTCAGTACCTTAACAATTGGGTATTTTTACAACTTTTTTGCAGTTCACTTTGCTTTTGGTAAAATAGAATAACATTAACGATAAATTTCAAAAGCATCACAATGAAGAAGTCAAATCCAAAGGTTTATTCAATACTGTTGCTGAATAGTGTTTCATTGTTTAATTTGTTAAAAGACAATTATCAATAAACCATTTTTATAGTATCTTTTAGTGTTGAGTCAAAACACAAAATTAACAATAAACATTTTCAGCAAGCTAGCAGACCACATACTATGAAATTACTAAAACAAAGCATGCAGATCGGGAAAACAATAAAGGTACAAAAAACCAAGACTTTAAGGTGAACAGAATCCTTTACATAACTAAACATCGACTGAACTGAATGCAATTAAATAGGTCCATGCTTACACTGAATCTGGAACTCACCAGTGTATGAAGTCTTCAGAATCAAAACGTTCGATCAACGCGATATGCTCAAATGAAAACTGAACACATCTTGGAAGATTTTAGCACCATTTCCTAAGAATCTACGACGAAAACAAGATATTTCTTCCAGTCAGCTCAAACTGGACAAACAAATGGAAAACTAAAAATAACAAGTGAAATACAGTGATGCAATAGGCCGTTTAGGAGCTATACTGCACAAATTATGTGAAACTCAATATTATTTATGTTTGTAAACATCTAACTGACAATGGCATATTGCACTATACCAATAAAACTATATCAATTGATTTTTGCATACAAAATTGTAAGGTTTTCCCCTAACTGTAGCAAAACACAGTTTGATGATCCTAAATACCTCATTTATTCAAATTTAAGCAAACTTAAAATACTAGGTATCAAAACTATAAGGTGGGAATATAAACCTTAAAAAAATTGTCAATTGAAAATATGTGAACGTTAACAAAAAAGTTTTATACCTGTTTACCATCTACTTCAATATCAGCAACATAGTTCTCGAACACAGTTGGTACGTAAACTTCTGGGAATTGATCTTTACTAAACACAATTAAAAGGCAGGTTTTTCCGCAAGCACCATCCCCAACTATAACCAACTTCTTTCGTATGGCGGCCATTCTTCTGTCCTCTGAAAAAAGAATCAACAATTAATAATTTGTAATAACAATATTGCTATCTGATACTTTTAGTTGGCTTGACCAAGAACCAACAGCTTGTTAGTTCATAACTAAAATGCCACAATTGTTATAGTTACAGCAATAATTAGTGTATGTCAATATGCCACATTAGGGGTATGATTCAGAAGAGGTCAGAGAGAACAGGGCTCGAAATTAACACTCGCACACTCGCAAATGCGAGTGAAAAATACCGATCGCGAGTTGAGTTTTAAGCAACTAGAATTTTTTTGCAAGTAAAGAAATAGTGAAACAAACGAGTAATATTGCTAAATGGGCTCAATGTCGTGAACGCTAAATCGTAGGTCAATTTATAGAACGTTCGAATACCCGTATGCGGAAGCGCGCACCTTGTATTTAGACTGGTATACCTATAGTACAGATACAATGTATTGGTACAAAGAACGTGAAACAGTCGACTATTCACACATGTTCATTATAAAAGACATTAAACTTGAACAGACATGGCGTCGAAGCGAAAAATAACTAGTTAATTTCTTTTTGCCCACAGACGGAAACAACAATACGAAAGATAAAGCAAAGTTAACTGTTGAGTTAGAAAAAAAACGGAAATTTAATTCTTCTTTGAAAACAGTGAAAAAGTGGGAAAAAGAACTTAATATAAAACTTAAACTTGTTGTTGATGTCATATTTTTATTGTTTTAATAGTACTAAACTTATGTCCGAACTTGCTCTTATTTATGTTTCCAGCAAAATTTGTGAGAATGTTTTTGATTTTGCGAGTTGGTATTAAAGCTGCTCGCAATGTTTTGCAAGTAGAAACAAAAGTTAAATTCGAGCCCTGGAGAAGAAATATTATTTGACTGATTTTGGACAACCAAAACTTAGCAACAAGATTTATCTATTTAGCAAAAAGATTTATCTGCAGTCAGTCAACCAGTTTAGAATCACCCGGCAAAAAAATTCTTTTGACCAGAATGATTTCTTTCGGGATTTAGTGCCAATGAGAGAAGATGTAAAAATAAAGGGTAAAATTTATTTTGTATGATAACAGGTTAGGTCAGACGGCATATGCAGTTTTTTGTCAAAAATAGCCAATTAAAGTTCACCTTTCGGAAAATTATTAAAAATCATTCAACTTACAGAATAAGTATTTCAAAACATTGTCATGGCATTTGCTTTCAATCAGCAAAAAGTTTATTTGAAAATAATAAAGCCTTCTATATCCATATGCACATTTCAAAACTTAACTCATTCAATCAGTTCCGGTTAACTTTTTGCTGCATTTATAATCCCACCATGTAAGGATAATACAAAATCTTTCTTGCTAAAACTTTGTTATTTTATTCATTTACCTAATGTATAACTTAGACACATCATTTTGTTTTTATTGGGGCATTATGTTAAATTAAATACAAATTAATCAGAACTGCTGATTATCCCGAACTGGTTGACAAACTGTATATGGTTCAATGAGTATTTCATGGATTGCTCAAACACTGAAATTTGATAAATGACGTTTTTCATTAAGTAATTTTCTCTTGTATCAGAGAAACGCAGTTAATCCGCAAAAAAAAACATAACATTGTCAAAGACTAATTTTGTACGAATATTGGTAAACAACTGCTAATGACATCGCTAGTCCATATAAACAGACTATCTATCTATACCGTCTAACTCCCCTTGCGGGTATTATTGACAGACTACCAGAGCCTTTGATAATATTTGCTGGTACAGCTCTGAGACCCTTTGGGTTATAAAGCTGACAGCTGAGTTATTGCAACTGGTCGAACACATTCTTCAATGTTTTACTTGTTTTTGCAGATGGCATGTAAAATGTCCAATGTGTCAAAAAAGTGGGTGGAGTGATGTTTCAATTAACAGAATTTATATTTATTATTGAGAAGAAATTAAGCATGAGTGCATCAGCATAAAAAATACTAAAACATATATAAGGACCTTATCCTAGAAGAATACAGTTCACATTCATTTATAGCCCATGAGGAAGTGGTGTGGACCCCGATTATTTTGGTAATGATGTCATTCAAAATGGCGGACTGTCCCATGTTTCTAGCATAGTAATATCTCTCAAAAAATCTAATTAGCAACGCATTCGGGTGAAATTCAAACCGTGTCTTCGTGAAACCATAGCATGAACTGAATGTGCCCATACATAAAATCGATAGTTTTGACTTAAACTGGAAGAAACATGTTGAACAAAACATCACAAGCGTTGATATAGACATAACACATTTGAAATATAATCAGAGTTTAACTGAACTTGAGGTATTAAATTACAGTAAAATATTCAAAAATAGAGACAATATTACATATTATGTTAAATGAATAATACTTTACCGTTGATTAATCACACTAAAGCGTTCAAAAACGCCTCGATCTCAACTTTTGTTTATCATCAAAGTCAGACCACACCTCAATTTACTGCCAGAGCGGGCTATGACTAATGAAAGAGCAGCGAGATATTTTGGCGGATTGTGGGAAGGTCTTTCCGGTATAAGATATCGAAACCGAAACAAAACTCGTTCACTGCTTTAACTAACTAAAATTTAAACACGCTCCAGTTGCCTCACCTGCTTGTTTTGGTCGCTTAAACGCGTATAGTCCAGAAATCGACATATATCAGTTACTTAAACAATTTATTTACATTTTTGATATTTATCTGTTATTATATATCGATACAAGGCAAATTTAAAAATAGTAAATTTCACACGATCTCATTGGTCAACCATATTCTTTATAAAAATCTAAAATTAGAACGTATATTATTAGCTATGACAACACGTTGTTTAAAAATAGGTTTAAATCAAAGATATCTTTGAACATTTTTATTTATAGATCATTTGATTGAAACATTCTTAAACGTTGGTTGCATTACGTTCATTTCCATTTAATGATCACTGCTTACAACTCTTTAATCTTGAATACCGGCATGTGCAGAGAAGTTAGAACAAGCAGGATTATTGAATGATGATATCTGCGCCTGTCTGTTTTTTCAGGGACTACTGTAAGAACCATGCAGGGCTTTGTACACGCGCTTATCATCTAGAGCCAACTCGCTGTGTATGTGGTGACCATAACGGACAGTGTCCACACTGCAGTAAGGTAATAATGTAGGATTTGTACAGGGCAACACTCCGGGTCCTCACAAAATATGCAGCCTTTCTCTCAGATGGCAGACGCGCGCGCGCACGCACACACGCACGCACACACGCTGCAGTGTGAACACTTGTTTGCTAAGATCAATAAATATTTTAATTAAAATTAAGAATATATGCTTTTTTTCTTGAAAAATTGCAACCAGTTGATCGAAGGACTGAAGGTCCTATTGAAGGACTGACTTCGCAAAGAGTTATTAATTACTCTTTCTGCGTTAGTGTGTTGATCACATATTGTCACCACAGCAATCACCAGCCAATATGCGTAACTGTGGTTAGAGGTTTAAATAAGGAATAAACCATAGAGACGGATTATGACCTAGTTTAATTCGTTATTTTACCGTGGCACACCTGAAATCCCGCGTATAATTTCCATCTGGCATCCCGCTTTTGTCAAAGAGCAGTGCGGTCCTTATCAGCGGGAGTAATAGACATACAGAGGAAACGGTAGATCATTCTGGGACACATAAACATTGTTTGTATTGGTCCATAGCCTACTAGAGAAAAAGACAACATACATCGTATAGAAAATAAATTAATTGAATGGAATTCCCAATTATGGTCAAACATAAAGCATGAAGAATGTCTGCGCCACACCACACCCCTCACCCAATTGGGTATTCCATTTTATCAGACGATGTTTCGATAACAGCTAAAAACTAAGCATTACCTTGCAAGAACATCTATGAATATAATAAGTACAATTATTGCGATTAATATTTCATCGTCACCCACTAATCATCGTTTACTCGCTGGTATAATGACATTGGTCACAATTTCTTGGACTTAAACATGTTAAATGTACATTTTAAGAACTCGATAATTTTATTTATCGTTAATAATTTTAGAAGAGAAATGTGTTTATAGATGTCACTCTAGAGATATAACATCAGATAACTTGTAATAACGCGATAGTTTGCATGATTTCGGCAATATGATTGTAGTGAAAAATGGACCATGTTATTTGATGCACAGCCGGATGCGATATGTTATATGCCACAAATTATATGCATCCAATTATCACATCTAACAGAAACAATTATAATTAAATCAGTGAAACGCCCAATTATAAGCATCCGGTGTTCAAGAATGGTGCAAATGGATCTTATGAAACAATTTAGCAAGCCGATTTCTAACACAAAATTGTTGTGCATTGTGTAACGTTCTGAAATTTTAGACGGATTTTGCAATGCATAACCACCTAATGGTTTTGAAATAATGCTTTTTAATATATATTGTCATATTTCCGCACAGGACGACTACCTCGCGGACACTGTCCGCAAAAACTTCATTTTTGCTAAGAAGAGCTTTCTTAAAACGAAAAATATCATAAAAGCGGAAAGTGTCGTACCTGATTTGCCTGCGCAGTTGCACAGGCTAATCTGGGACGACACTTTACGCACATGCATTAAACCCCCTTTTCACAGAGCACGTACAGCTCATATACAAATATCAGGAATACTCATGTCGTGTTACTGACTTATTGCTTTGAAACTCATGTAATTTATACTCTCTTAATTGTGATTTTTAGATCTTAACTATTCGCTGATAATGGTAATAATTTTATAATAATATTACGACAATAAAGATTTTTTATGAATGTAAAATCTCAATGACTGCGACGATGGAGATGATGGCGATGATATGGAACAATAAATGTCTGTAACTTCAACCTTATTTAAAATGCGGACACATCGATACATATATTGTATCGATGTGTAAACAAAAGCTATAACGTTTTAAGTTACAGGCATTCGTTGTTTTATATCAGAATGGGATTTTCTTTCCATTTTTATATTCCTTGTTTTGACAGTGTGTTTAATATCTAAGACCGGTTGCATTTGTGACCGCTGTGACCTAATAACATGATCGGATGTGGGTGTCATAAATAACAACAACAACAACGAAGACAACAACATTGGATCCTCGTTTATTTATATACATGAACAATTTCATTTATAATGTCAGAAAATTACACGAAAAGGTTTATGTTATTCATTAAACTATGTTCAGACTAATGAATTGATATTTTGTTCAAGATAAAGCATAGTTTTCATAATCATAATGCCATCATCATCAAAAAGTAGTAATAGATTCCTGGTGTGGGGTATTTTGGATGTTGTAAGGCTTCTATAGATTAATTGTCATAAAAATGCAAAAATTCACTTAAAATCAATATTGGTAATTCGAAAACAATATGTGTCTAAGTTTGTTTACTTTTTAACTGCGCATGTTGTGTACATCATTTTAAGGTTATCACGTTTAGACGGTCGCGTTTCGTGTTTTGCTCAAACGCGTTTACCAAAACAGTAAAAGTTTAAACTACAGTCAATATCAATATAATAAATATTGGGGTGCAAATAACGTAGCCGACTAGCCATAGGAAGTATATCAATGACGAACTGCGAAATCTTGGTACTTGCGTTACATCCGGGCTACCGAATTCTGCAGTAATTTATTTCTGATTGGTTAGCAGATGGCACAGACATGAACGGAAACTAACGCAAAATCTTCGCTACTTTTAGAAAATCTTACAACTTGGCAACGAATCAGTGCATATGCCGCCATCTTGAAATATTTTAAGTGATTGATTAGCAAAGTAAAACACTGCAGTAGCATGTAGAAAAGCAATATTTTAATCAAGTTATATATTGATTACGTTTTTGCTAGTTAGATGGTTTTACATTGTCTACCGTCAAATGATATGCACAGTCATTGTATTTCATGTGCAAAATACGTACATTTTTTTCGGAATGTCATTTTCGGATACAGTATTTTTTATCACATGTGGTGATACGGATGGTCTGGTTTATAATGTTTTATGGCTTTAATATGACGTCATTGCGCGAATGGGATATGCACTAACTATTACTTCCGGAAATATTTACTATTTTTTGTTTGGAAATGCGATGGTACTGATGCTTTTTAAATGGAAATAGGGATACCGTTTAAACGGTAATGTTTTGTTTATTTCATTTCATTTGTACGTTTAGAAAAATCTGTAAACGTGATACCCTTACATCATGTGGGGTATTTTCGACAGTCACAATCAACTAAATTATACAGCACTTAAAAGTTCAGCAACACACTTCACAATTAAAAAAAATTAACAGTGAAATCTATATAGACAAATGTATCTTTCATTCAAACCTATAACAATCGATGTTAAAAATGCCAAATGTCACACAGTCAAATCCAATCTAGTCAAATTTTTCCAGAACAGCAGGTCCTGTTAACTTGGACAAAATACAGTTCCTCCTCTTTTTTTTACAGGACCTACCATCTACAGAATGTAATAGTAAAATGACCAGGTTTTTAATCCCCTGGAAGGCGGCATGAAGTTGAACTATAGATTTTTAACCCGTCTGTCTATCTGTCAGTCAGTCTGTCCGTCCGTCCGAAAACATTAACATTGACCATAACTTTTGCAAAATTGAAAATAGCAACTTGATATTTGGCATGCATGTGTATCTTATTGAGTTGCACATTTTGAGTGGTGAAAGGTCAAGGTCATCCTTCAAGGTCAAAGGTCAAATATATAGCTTCAAAGCGACGCAGTAGGGGGCATTGTGTTTCTGACAAACACGTATCTTATTTTTGCTGGTATCAATATCATGATGGTGCGATTGATGATTATCATAAATATAAATTACAATTGCTATTACAACCACACAAATTTATATTTGTATCATTTAATAATAAGATTTATGATTATTTTATTATGCGACTAGGCTTTGATAGATTGGGTCCAGCATAATTCATTAGAAAATTACGGTCAGACATAGCGAAAGACTGTCAAAATTTGAGAAGCACACATTTTGAGGCCAGTTGTAAATTTCACAGGCCTCAATTGTTAGTGTTTTAATTAGGAGGGCATAGAGGCATGGCAAAGTAAATTTAAAAAGGACATTTTAACAAAAAATTTATGCAAGAAATGGAAATTTATTTGTTGGGAATTTTGTGTGTTTCTTTAAAATAAAAAGTCAGCAAAAGGCCTGCTTTTCTAGAACTATTGTGTCTTTTCGTTTTTGCTAGAAAAATATCATTCAGAAATGACTTTTTATATCTCAATAAATCATTTTGCATAGTTTAAGTTTTGTTCTAGTGACATTGACAGCTATGGATTCCAAAGGTCTGCAGACTTTGATCACAAGAGGTACGATGAGTTCATGTCTGAGTACTTGCCTGTGATGACTCGAAGAGAGATGAGATGGAGAAACCATTTTGGGGAGAATTCTTCAATTAATAAAACCAGAACATGTATGTTCAATAGTTATCACTTTAATATCAATAGAGAACCAGAAAATGGTACCAGTGACTGCGTATTCAGATAAATGTACCAAATTGTTAAATTGGAACTTAAATCTTGACCATATATGAGAACAAAATAACATCCATATACTTATGAATGTGTTCATATAGAACAAAACTTTCAAATTGCACAGTTGAACTATTAATTTACAAGTAAACAAATCAATGAAGTAAGTTGTTTTGAAATGTATTTATTGGAACTACGAAAACTCATTTTCCCAAGTTGACTGGTACTGGTCCATGGCCATTCCTTTTCATGATCTTCTCTGATACAAATTGAATCAATTTATTTTACGCTAAAAAAGCTGCTGCAAACCAACTGCAGAGTAGAACTATTATCAGTTTTTAAGTTTTATTGTTAAAATGGTAAGATACGATTATACAGCAGATACATGCTCTCTGTAATTAGAATATTTCAACTTTCAAACATTTTAACCATTTTATATATATGCTTATAAAATGTGCTATGTTACATTTTTCAGTGAAAAGATTTTGCAGGAAAGGAATACCTTCTTCACTTCGACCAAAGGTCTCAATATATTTCATTCTGTTAATGTTTCTACATAATAAAATGATTGTTTATATTTAAAGTAGTTTGAGGTAAATAAATGTCAATATATTTGCCATAGACCGTAATGAATGAATGGAGAATTTGACACTGTTCCTAAAAACTCAAACATTTTCAGAAGTACACATTAAAATACTTCAAAAACCAAACTTCTCTGGAGCACTGATTGATATTTCATTTATACAAAGTATGTTTACCCCACATAAGTTCTGGCCAAGTTACTAAGAATGCTGTTAGTTTAAAACTTAGTCTCAACATAAAAATTGACAAATGAGAATGCTGGTTACTTTGTAAGGTTAATTTCCATTGGTTAAATACTTAGTTTATGATTTTGTTTGGATTTTGTACCATTTTTTAATAGTTGACATATCACTGCAGTAAGTTAACCCACAAACACTTTGTTCTGGTTAACTGGTTTTCTAGTACTGGGTGCACATATTTATGCTTGTAACTTCTCTTCTTGAATCAGAGGCAAGGGGGGGGGGGGGAATTGCGGTAGGAATAGTTAATACATGTAATTAATAAATAGCTCACAAGTTATGTGCTCAAACCTTGAATTGAAATGTCAATCCTCACATTTGTAGTCAAGCTCTACCAACTGCGAACAAGTCAAGATTGAACACATAAATGTTAGAAGTCATAGGGCCAGGGCTCTGTATAGAAAGGATACATTAAATCACACATTTTCAGGAGTACTTATTACTAATGATTTAACCATTAACCACTTTTATACGCATTTTGACGCATTTGTAGTCACATAGAAAGTTGAATTTAATTTAACAACTGTTTACTTGATTCAAGTTTTAAAGGCTTCATTTCCAAACCTTATATACTTGTGAGCAGCAAACAGCATAAAACCTTAAAAGACTGCGAGTTACTCGCATGCTGTTCTGGTATTATGCTGTTTGCAAATAGCCATTTTCATTTTGCTTCTTATGGGGGAAAGGGTTAAATCACACATTTTGAGGAGTACTTATTCTGTATGATTTAACCCCAGTGCAAAAGTGCCTCACTTTCACTAAGGCTCTGTCCATGATTGTTATCCCCCGCCATCGGCGGAGGGATATTGTTTTGGAGTTGTCCGTCCGTCTTTTCGCCCATCCTGAGCCATATCTTGGAAGTGCTTTGGCGGATTTCATTGAAACTTGGTATGAGTATATATATGGATAAGAGGATGATGCACGCCAAATGGCATTGTACACCCTCTGTTAATAATGGAGTTATGAGTTGTATCTTGAAAAATGCTTTTTTGAATGTCAAATATAACACTTTTGTGTCCAGAAGCATATTGGCCGGGGATATCAATTCAACGAATTTGCTTGTATGTCTGCTGCCAGGCCTGGCTGTGTCTGAGTGGTGCAGCAGACAGGATGGAGGCCAACTCTTACCTGTATCAACAGCTGCTCGCAGGGAGCCATCCTGCAGAACTGAAGGAAACCGTCTCGTTGGGTAGGCAGAACAAGTGCTTGCACGGTGGCAGAATTGTCTGTACTGTAAGATCAGCATTTTGGAAACACTGGGCTTTATGCATGTGCGTAAAATATTGTCCCAGAGTAGCCTGTGCAGTCTGTACAGGCTTATCAGTGACGAAAATTTACACTTTTATGGTATTTTTTGTTTAAATGAAATCTATTCTTAAAATAAATTCCGTCTATGCGGAAAGTGGTGTCCCTGATAGCCTCTGCAGACTGCACAGGCTTATCTGGGACCTAACTTCACACAAATGCATTAGGCTTAGTTATCCCAGAATAAGACTCATCACTTTACTGTAGAATTGAGAAATTCATCGGAATTTAACTATTTTTTATAGAGTTTGATGAAGAAAAAAGTGTAGCAAAATACATGATCATTTAGCCAAATTTTCTAATTTGTATCCATTAGCAGAGTAACTACTGTTAAAGTACACATTTAACTAAGCAGTGTGAATATCATTTTGTGGGAATCTTGGGAACAAATGTTATGAGCAGTAGATGATGACACTTGAAGATGATGACACTTGACAGTGAACACATCTTTTAAGAAGTCATGCCTGTTGAGCAATTTAATGTATTTTTCTGCATTTCTGCATGCCTTGTCAATCAAGTCTCGTCTATGCCCAATGAAAAGGCATGAGAGGCTGAAGCACAATAAAATCTTGCTGTAAGATTAATTCTAATAACTTAAGTAGACATGTTCTGAAAAAAAAATACTTAGCATCTTTAGGCCTTAATTATAAGGTGCATAAGCATACAAAGTGAATTTAATAATTTGGTTGCATGCTAAAAACATAATAATCAATAAAAATATAATATTATATCTGACACAGATATTATGCTTTGCCTATACATAATTATCATAACCCTGTTTAACAATATGATTAATATTTGAAATTAATATTGTCTGACAGCTGTGTTGTCTTAAAATATTTAGGGCAAGGTAGACTACTTATTGCCAACTATTTAGAAATTTAGTAGGTACATGTTAGGTCCCTCAGATAATAACAATTAATAGTTTTTAATGTTTTTGTTGTTTTAAGTACGTTTCTCTGTTTTCCTCCATAGATATTCACCGGACGTTCCCAGACAACTTGTACTTCATGAGTGAGACAGACAGTCGTGGACTTCGTAAACCACTCTACAACATCCTTTTGGCCATCGGAACACGTAACAAAACAGTTGGCTACTGCCAGGTAGAATAAGAACGCACTGCAGAAAAACACTGCATCTTTTTGTTTAATACCCATAAATAAAAATGTGTGAGGACAGTTCAAGGCGTGAGTGTATAGAAGATATCAACATGAAACATCATAGGTGTATAGATATAATTGCGGACAAGTGCCATGTACAAGAACCATAACCCTACACTTTAGTTGATAAGAGTTATTGCCCTTTGTTTTTTGTATGATGATTTTTTTCATGGCTTTATCATAGATAGCATGCAAGATTTCAACATGAAACTTCATGGTTGTATTGATATTAATGTGGAAAAGTGCAATGCACAAGAACCTTAACCCTGCACTATCCTTCCTTAGAGTTATTGCCCTGCGTTGTTTTTGTATGATGTCGCTTTTCAAGGCTATATTTCAGATGCGCTACAAGATTTCAACATGAAACTTTATGGTTGTGTAGATATCAATGAGAAGAATTGCAATTCATACAAACAATTATCCCACACTTAATTATTACCTACCAGTATTAATAATATCCATACACTTAATGATTATACTGTATATCAAGGGATTTGCACTGATCCATAAACAAACTTTTTTTGTGGGGGTTATCAATTTAGTGAATTTGCTTTCAATACGATTGTTTAGATTGTGGCACTGTTATATTTAGTTCCTTTTGCCTTTCTGTTGGTTGACTAGTGAATCTTATATAAGGCTATCAAGTGATTAATTTTGCCGAAATATTGGTGAAAAATAAAATTGCTAATTAACTTTTTTGCAGCTTTGCTATCATCACTGTTAAACATTTATATGCCAACGTCAACTACGATCAGTCAGATCAAGTGTGAAATGAGGTTATGACAGCAGTTTGTTAAATGAGGTTATGACAGTACATGTAGTTTGTTCGGAGTCCTTCTCAATTTTCCAATCAATAGCGACTAAGACAGGCTTGTTTATTGTACAATTGCTGCTTGTTGAATTCCCAACAGCGAAGTAAAAGGGGGATATATACAGGGATCGACATTAACGGTTGTCCGACTTCCGGGACAACCAAATAGTTAGTCCGGACAAGTAAATAAAGAATTTGCTAGTCTGACGGGACAAGCGGTCATTATAATTTAATTACTTAGAAAATGCCTTTAAATCAGTAATTTCTGTGGAGTTACCACAAAACTTTTTATGCCCCCGGTAGGTCCAAAAACTTTAACATTGGCCATTACTTTTTCACTATTGAAGATAGCAACTTGATATTTGGCATGCATGTGTATCTCACGGAGCTGCACATTTTGAGTGGTGAAAGGTGAAGGTCAAGGTCATCCTTCAAGGCCAAATGTCTAATATATGGCGTCTGTCCGTCCGTCCAAAAACTTTAACATTGGCCATAACTTTTTCACTATTGAAGATAGCAACTTGATATTTTACATGCATGTGTATCTCATGGAGCTGAACATTTTGAGTGGTGAAAGGTGAAGGTCAAGGTCATCCTTCAAGGTCAAATGTCAAATATATGGCGTCTGTCCGTCCGAAAACTTTAATATTGGCCATTACTTTTTTAATATTGAAGATAACAACTTGATATTTGGCATGCATGTGTATCTCATGAAGCTGCACATTATGTGGTGGAAGTTCAAGGTCAAGGTCATCCTTCAAGGTCAAAGGTCAAAAAAAAAAATTATTTTTTTTCCAAAGCAGCGTTCTCATGAAGCTGCACATTTTGAGTGGTGGAAGTTCAAGGTCAAGGTCATCCTTCAATGTCAAAGGTAAAAAAAATTAACAAAAATATATATTTTTTCAAAGCGGCGCAATAGGGGGCATTGTGTTTCTGACGAACACATCTCTTGTTTGATTATATTTTGTTTTCGTTTAAACGACAAAGCGCGAGATATTATGATAGTTCCATGTGATACTACACCATACAGTTCACAAGGGAAGCAACCCTTAACATTGTTCTTTGCTTAGATACCAAGAATATTCTCCCTTGTAAAGAATATGCATTTTAAGACACCGGTCTTACAGACAATTAACGTAGTGACAACCTATTTTGGAAATGGCCCAAGGCGAGGGGACATTTTTAGGGAACATTTGGTCAGTGAGTTGTGTTAATGTTGTTTAAAATATCAGTCCAGTACTGTACATATACATCACTTTGAACATTTTCTGCTTTATGGTGGCAAAAACACATGTTTTTGTCTGGTATTATGGATTAGTATAATGTTTAAAAATCAAAAATCTCGAGTTTTCCTGTTATTCTGGTCAGTTCTTTTGTATTGAAATTGCCTATAATTATGTGAACATATATTCTGAACGATTAAAGTCTTTATGATTTGAGCATTTTGTATTATTTCATTATTTTGCAAAGTACTGAGCAGAATAAGATATAATGGTCAGGACAAGTTGCTTTTTGGTCAGGACATGCGAAATTGTGGTCTACTTGTCCAATCGGACAAGTGGCTTCAAAAGTTAATGTCGAGCCCTTGATATATACACTAGATTCAGAATGAATGTCTTGGCCATAGGAACAAACTTAAAAGAATGTTTTTATTGTATAACATTCAACTTTCATGCATTGCCTGTTATTATGTTGTGAATATGGAATTTGTATTATCCTACTTTTAAAATTGCTTGATTTTGGCATCTGTTTTTATCTAAGAATTTTTAAAATTGCTTAATTTTGACCCCTTCTTGAATTAAGAATTTCTATCACATGATTATCACAACGTGCTTCTTTATATGAGACATGTGACCATGGCTTGCATTTACAGAAAGTTTGGTAGCAATTATTACTGCCCATTGTTGTATATGCAGCGAAAAGAGAGCCGAGTAAGTAAGTCTCTCCTGCTAGTATATAGCTTCTCCATAACAAATCCTATGTAGTGTCTCCTAGCGACAACACACGGTAACTGGGTACCGCGAGGCCCCAGGCTGAAATACAAGGGTGTGGGCAGATGGGGCTCTCTAGCTTTGGTCGGCAGCTCATCTAGGAGAAGGAAAACTTTGAGTATAACAACCGGCCAGATGAAGGTCGTAAGCCTTGTCAGGCAATTTATCTAGAAGAGCAAAACTTCAATTCCAAAACCGGGTAGATACTTGAGAGCCTTGGCAGGCAGCATATCTAGAGGAAGGCAACCTTAATAAAAAAATCCCCTGCCCAACAGGTTGGAGGTTGAGCAAGAGGTTAATCTCCTCTTCTTGTAAAAAACAATCGATTACGGAAACAAGGACTAGTAACACTTTAACTTTTCTCGTAACACCAGTATACAAGCAAAATCTTGCATTTATGAATGGGACCAGTGAAAGCCAACAGGAAACTGGCCACATGAAGAGTATACTCAACACGAGAACCAAACTAAGACTGGGACTCTTGAATGTCCGTACCATGTACGAGACAGGAAAGCAAGCCCAGGTTTTCAGAGAAATGAAAAAGAACAACTTGAATCTATTGGGGATAAGTGAATGTAGATGGACAGAATTTGGATAAAACATTACCAGCACAGGTGAAACAATTATATATTCTGGTAGAAAAGATGGAAAACATCATGAAGGAGTAGCAATAATTTTAAGTAAAACAGCTTCAAAATCTCTGACTGAATACCATCCCATCAACGAAAGAATTATAAGAGCAAGACTGAACACAAAACCAATTAAGACATCAATTATACAGATAAATGAAGCTGAAGATGAAACTAAACAAGAATTTTATGACATGTTACAAGCTGAAATAGAGAAGATACCGAAACACGATCTTACAATCATCATGGGTGATTTCAATGCGAAAGTAGGACAGGATAATAGCGGAATTGAGAGAGTCATGGGAAAACATGGATGCGGTACAATGAATGAAAATTGTGAAAGTTAGTCAATTTTTGCGGTAACAACAATCTTGTTATTGGTGGAACACTATTCCCTCACAAGGAAATACATAAAATAACGTGGATATCACCAGGAGGAAGAGATAAAAAATCAAATTGATCACATCGCAATCAATGGTAAATGGAAAAGATCTCTCCAAGATGTGAGAGTGAAAGGTGGTGCTGATGTAGGAAGCGACCATCACCTTGTCACAGCTAGTATCAGACTTAAGCTGATAAAAACAACACAAAAGTTTAAACCAATGAAATTCGACACTGGTAAACTAAGAGAAACAAAAACAAAACAAGAATTTTTATTAGAGCTAAGAAACAGATTTCAAATCTTAAAAGATATAAACATCGCGGAGGAAAACATAGACCAACATTGGCTAAATATAGAATCAGCATTTAGTAAAGCAAGTGAAAAAGCACTGGGATTTAAGAGACAAGTACACAAACAATGGATTACACCTGAGACCTGGAAAACATAGATAGATAACAGAAAAGATATAAAGAAAACAAGATGTGTTTGTGAAACACTATGTCCCTGTATATGACGTTTGACCTTGGAGGATGACCTTGACCTTGACCCTTCACCACTCAAAATGTGCAGCTCCATGAGATACACATGCACGTCAAATATAAAATTGCTAGCTTCAATATTGCAGAAGTGACATTACATGAGCAATTTTGACCCATATATTTGACCTTGAAGGATGACCTTGACCTTTCACCACTCAAAATGTGCTGCTCCATGAGATACACATGCATGCCAAATATCAAGTTGCTATCTTCAATATTGCAAAAGTACTCATCAAATGAGCGATTTCGGCAACATATATTTGACCTCTGACCTTGAAGGATGACTTGACCTTGACCTTTCACCACTCTAAATGTGCAGCTCCATGAGATACACATGCATGCCAAATATCAAGTTGCTATCTTGAATATTGAAATATTGCAAAAGTGTACATTAAATGAGCGATTTTGACCCATATATTTGACCTTTGACCTTGAAGGATGACCTTGACCTTGACCTTTCACCACTTAAAATGTGCAACTCCATGAGCATGCCAAATATCAAGTTGCTATCTTGAATATTGAAATATTGCAAAAGTGTACATTAAATGAGCGATTTTGACCCATATATTTGACCTTTGACCTTGAAGGATGACCTTGACCTTTCACCACTCAAAATGTGCACCACTCAAAATGTGCAGCTCCATGAGATACATACATGTATGCATGCCAAATATCAAGTTGCTATCTTCAATATTGCAAAAGTTATTGCAAATGTTAAAGTTGGCGCAAACAAACCAACAGACCAACAGACAGGGCAAAAACAATATGTCTCCCACTACTATAGTGGGGGACATAAGAGATACACATGCATGCCAAATATCAAGTTGCTATCTTCAATATTGCAAAAGTACTCATCAAATGAGCGATTTTGGCAACATGTATTTGACCTCTTACCTTGAAGGATGACCTTGACCTTTCACCACTCAAAATGTGCAGCTCCATGAGATACACATGCATGCCAAATATCAAGTTGCTATCTTGAATATTGAAATATTGCAAAAGTGTACGTTAAATGAGTGATTTTGACCCATATATTTGACCTTTGACATTGAAGTATGACCTTGACCAAAAACAATATGTTGGGGACATAAAAATTTGTAACACATATTCAGAGAGACTGAAAGACAGACTGAGAAAACAATATTCTGACAGCAATAAAGAGGTAAAGAAGGCTACTAAAAAAAATAGACAAAGCTTTATAGAAGCCCTGGCAAAGGCAGCTGAGAAAGCTGCCTCAGAACAAAGAATGGGTGACGTTTACCAAATCACAAAGAAATTATATGAAAAAAAAACGAAATTAAAACATTCCAATAAGAGACAAGCAAGGAACACTAATAACATCTCAGAATAAACAAGATAAAAGATGGAATGAGCATTTTGAAGAGGTTTTGAATCGCCCTGATCCTGTTGTCACTGCAGATATTGAGGAAGATGTGGAAGTTTTAGACATCCACGAAGAAACACTACGGAAATAGAGGAAATATACAAAGCAATCAATGGACTCAAAAATAATAAATCCCCTGGAAAAGACCAGTTACCAGCTGAAGTATTCAAAACAGACCCTACCCTGGCTGCCAACATACTCCATCCAATATTCTGTAGGTATGGCAGAGCAACACCATTCCAGCCACATGGACTAAAGGCAACATCATTAAGTTACCAAAAAAAAGGAGATCTCACCAAATGTGACAACTGGAGGGGTATAACACTGTTATCCATACCAAGCAAGATTTTCTGCAAAATAATAATTGATAGGATTAAAACAGCAGTTGACAACAAACTAAGAGAACAGCAGGCAGGATGCAGGAAAGGAAAAGGCTGCAGTGATCAAATATTTGTATTAAGAAACATCATAGAACAATGTAATGAATGGCAACGGAAACTAATCATAAACTTCATTGATTTTGAAAAGGCATTCGAACTTATACATAGAGAAAGCTTATGGAAAATTTTGAAACATTATGGAATACCATCAAAACTAGTGAGCCTTATCAAAGCCTTCTATTCCAACTTCAAATGCTCGGTAGGCAGATCATCAGACACCAGCTTCTTTGTAAAATCTGGGGTTAGACAAGGCTGTGTGATGTCTTCCCTCCTATTTATCATCACAATAGATTGGGTTATGAGATCTTGATTAAGCAGATGACCTTGCCTTACTCTCGCATTTGGAAACACACATGCAAGTCAAAACTACCAAACTGCAAGAAAATGCCAATAAGATAGGCCTCAAGATAAACATCAAGAAAACAGAAATTATGCATCTAAACACAAAAGAACCACCAAGAATCCACCTAAATGGATATACATGTAATATAAACTGTACGTCAACTTTCACTAACCTTGGTAGTACTTTAACATCAGATGGGGGCGCCGAGAAAGATATTAAAAGCAGATTAAACTGAAACTTTATAACAGCTGTGTAATGTCAGTTCTACTGTACGGAGCAGAATGCTGGAGGATGACTGAGAAAGACATCAACAGACTCTCCAGTTTTCACAACGGCTGTCTCCGAAAAATCTCAAGAATCTTCTGGCCTGCAAAAATATCACATATAGAACTGTACAAACAAACAAACTCAACTGATATGAGGACAATACTGAAAAGAAAATAATGGCGCTGGATCGGACATGTTCTACGAAAACCCCAAGAGAACATTACAAGAACTGCACTCAGATGGACAACCGAAGGCAAAAGGAGGCAAGGACGACCAAAAATTACATTGAGAAGAACCATCAAATCAGAAATGAAAGAACACACCTTGACCTGGGGAGTATAAGAAAAGAAAGCCAAAGATAGAGAAGAGTGGAAATCACTAGTTCTTGCCCTATGTGCCTCCGGGCACAACAAGGACTAGGTAGATTGTTGTATAGGGACTTATAAAGTTGAAGCATTGGGAGTTGCCTTAATGTCAAATTTGCATTCATGAACTTACATTTTATTCAAATCGACATGTTCTAAAAACAAATACATTAATTTATTAAAAAATATAGTCATACCTCTTTCATTGAATGACCTTAAAGGTGAAATGCTTAGAAATTAGGTCGTCCAAAACATGTACCGTCAAACCCTTGTTAGCATAAATGTGAAAATAAAATGCCAGGACGTACATACTTTTAGTTATCAAATGTGAATAAAAGTCTAGTTGAATGACTGTCAATACATGCTTTACAGGGTATGAACTTTGTTGCTGGATTGCTGCTGATAGTGATGAAGGATGAAGACAAGAGGGAGGAGAAAGTCTTCTGGCTCATGGATACCCTCATTAATAACATCCTGCCAGGTATGATGGGCAACATTTGATGCCTTGCTCTAGGAAAACTGGGCTTAATCTGTGTTTTTAAAGTGTTGTCACTGATTAGCATGTGCTTTGTGCACAGGCTTATCAGGGAGGACGCTTTCTGTCTACACTGGATTTTCTTTAGATTACATGCAAATTTAAAATTCCATAAAAGTTTTTAAAAAAAGTATTGATAAGTCTGTGCGAACTCCACAGGCTTATCTGGGAACTGCATTTTACACATATGCAATGAGCCCAATTTTGCCAGAATGAGGCTCATATTATTAACAAAGCATGAAAAATTGTACGTCACTGTTCTTTGAAATTGGTTCTTTAGTGTGTATGTGTGTTTTCACATTTGAGAAATGTAGTATTTACAAGATTGAAATATCATCATTTGAAATGTGTCAATTTTAATAATAGTTCACTTTAAACTTGCAGTGATTGGTCCAAAGACCCCTGCAAATGAAGCTTGGGACAAGTTAATTTGTAATCACTCTGTTGTTATGCTCCCCCAAAAATGTTTGGGGGGGAGCATATAGTCGCCGCTTCGTCTGTCCGTCCGTCTGTGTGTCCGTCCGTGCACAATTTTCGTCAAGGCTATTTCTCAGCAACTAATGACCGGAATTCAATGAAACTTTATGGGAAGCTTCACTACCAAGAGGAGATGTGCATATTATCAGCGGGTTCTGGTCGGATGATTTTCACAGAGTTATGGCCTTTTGAAATTTTCCATTAACTGTACATATAGTGCAATTCTTGTTTGGGCTATTTCTCAGCAACTGATGACCGGAATTCAATGAAACTTTATGGGAAGCTTCACTACTAAGAGGAGATGTGCATATTATCAGTGGGTTCTGGTCGGATGATTTTTCACAGAGTTATGGCCCTTTGAAATTTTCCATTAACTGTACATATAGTGCAATTCTTGTCCGGGCTTTTTCTCAGCATCTTATGACCGGAATTCAATGAAACTTTATGGGAAGCTTCACTACCAAGAGGAGATGTGCATCTTATCAGTGGGTTCTGGTCGGATGATTATTCACAGAGTTATGGCCCTTTGAAATTTTCCATTAACTGTACATATAGTGCAATTCTTGTCCGGGCTATTTCTCAGCAATTAATGACCTGAATTCGAAGAAACTTTATGGGAAGCTTCACTACCAAGAGGAGATGTGCATATTATCAGCCGGTTCTCGTCGGATGATTTTTCACAGAGTTATGGCCCTTTGAAATTTTCCATTGTACATATAGTGCAATTCTTGTCCAATCTATTTCTCAGCAACTTATTACGGAAATTCAATGAAAATTTATGGGAAGCTTTACTACCAACAGGAGATGTGCATGTTATCAGCCGGTTATGGTCGGATGATTTTTCACAGAGTTATGGCCCTTTGAAATTTTCTATAAACTGTACATATAGTGCAATTCTTGTCCGGGCTATTTCTCCCCAACTACTGACTGGAATACAGTGAAGCTTTATGGGAAGCTTAACTACCTTGAGGAGATGTGCATGCTATTTGTGGGTTCTGGTTAGATGATTTATTTAGAGAGTTATGGCCCTTTGAAATTTTTAAGTTGCTAAACCATCCATTGTATTATTTTGTCAAAATTATGCCCCTCAAGACGTTTCCTTTTATCTGAATATATAGTGCAATATTGTGGCAAAAAAACCTTTGGGGAGCATCACCCGTCCCCGACGGTTTCTTGTTTGATTTGTTGGTCTAGTGGTCAGTCCACATTAATTGTTATAAGTTTTTGACCAAACTACTTGTTCATTTTTGTAGTGATTAAATTGAATCTTCAAATAATTACATTTTCACTGTGATCTGTATTAGGCAAGACACTTTCATGCTCAATGATCCACAGCCAAAGGCTGAGTTTCAGATGTGCAGCAATCACTTTATTTTTAACACCGGTATTTGTCATTTTTGTGTTTAGACTACTATCATCCTAACATGTATGCTGTTAAACTGGACCAAGAAGTGCTGGGTGAACTGGTGAAGTAAGTCTACAGTTGAGACACTGTTTTATTAGTTTAGTTCAAACCTATTTATTTTAGCTTGATTGCATCGAATGCCTCAGGCTTACAGAAACGCTCTCAAGTCTGTTTCCTTGGCCTATAACCAGTACTTGGTGTCTTTGGGGAAGGTCTAGAGAACGCTCCCCGAGTGGGTATTGAACCTCTAGACCCCCAAATCGCTAGGCGAACACCTTACCCATTATGCCACAGCAAACTTATTAAACATACACTGTTTTATTAAAGACCAAGGCCCGTATTTACCAACCCATTCTTAGGCTTTTAGAATAAAGAACAGTGTTAGACTGAATATAAAACATCATCGGATACAATATACAGGCTAGAAATGGTATGGTGCCTTTGTCATTACTTTATTGTTCTTAAAGAAGAATTATATAAATATAGGTGTTAACTGCCATTCACAGTTTTAAGAATATTCTTTATGTTTAGACTTATGTCTAAGATTCGGTAGGTGAGTACATGTACAGTTCCAGGAACCACATTTTAAAAGATTCCTAGAGTAAGAGAGGAACATACGACACAATATTTAGAAAAATTAAGCCAGACACAATTCAGGCCTAGACCACAAGATGAAGGGCAAAGTAAGATTTTTTTTTTAAGAAAAACTTTTCTGATCATTTATCAGATTTTGTAAAATATATTATAGTGTGTTTAAGAGGATAAGGTTCAGTCTAAAGTCAAAGAACCAGTGTACATTATTGTTTAAGGTTATATAATTTTTTAAAGAAATTATAATGAAATTTACAAAAAGGAACCAGTTTAAAAAATTCCTGTTGCAATGCATGTTAATTAGATTGGAGCCTTGCCCTGAGAAAACCAGGTTAAATGCAAGTGCGTAAAGTATCATCCCAGATTAGCCTGTGCAGGAATTGTTCATTTCAAGGCAGTCTCTCGTAAATGAATATTCACTCTTGGCAGAACATTTCATCCCAGATTAGCCTGTGCAGAAATTGTTCATTTCAAGGCAGTCTCTCATAAATGAATATTCACTCTTGGCAGAGCATTTCATCCCTGATTAGCCTGTGCAGGAATTGTTCATTTCAAGGCAGTCTCTCATAAATGAATATTCACTCTTGCCAGAACATTTCATCCCTGATTAGCCTGCGCAGACTACTACGGCTAATCTGGGACGATACTTTTTGCGTTAAGCCCCATTTTCTAAGGCAAGGCTCATTTATGATTAAATGAAAGCATTATTGTCTTCCGGTTTTAGGTGGAAGTGCCCGGAGTTGGGAAAGCATTTGGAAGACCTTGGTCTGCACTGGTGTCTTATTGGGATGAAGTGGTTCATCTGCCTCTTTGCTGATGTCTTACCAACTGATGTAAGACATTATCTTTTCTTGTAAAGAATACTCGTGTTTTCAACAGCTAAGCCAGTTGACATGGTGTGTGTTTATTTTTCCATATAAGGTCAGTAGTGGTTCATATTCAGTATGTTAACTCATTGTTTGGCAGTAAACGTTCAATGACATTATGGAAATAAACAAGATGATAACGTGTAGTGCAGTTAGGCTTAGTTTAGTTAAGTCTTGTTATTACGCTTAAGCTAGTGATAGAATGTTACTTTGAAAGATAAATGTATTACATGACTTTAAACTGAGTCCGCAGTTAGATACAAATGCTAACTAAAGGTCATTATGTTTTCGTTTTTGGGAATGATAATTCAATAGTACACTTTGCAAACGCATTAACTAGCTGCAAGTGTTGTTCTCTTGAACTGACACAGGATAAATTAGCCTGTCTGGGTAAACTGTTCTTAATGCATGTGTGTATGAGTTGTCCCAGACTAGCCTGCACAGTTGACACAGGGAAATCATTTACGACACTTAATGCATAAACTGGATTTTTACTAAGGAGAGACTTTTCTTAAATGAAAAAAGCGTTAAGTGTCGCCCCTGATTAGCCTGTGCTGACTGCACAAACTGATATGGGACAACACTTCAAGCACATGCATTAAGCCCAGTTTTGACAGAACGAGGCTTATACTTGTTCACATCAGACTGCCCTATGTATCTTGGAAGTCCTAATATAATTCTCCTTTACTGATACAGACTATACTTGTTCACTGCAGACTACCCTATGTATCTTGGAAGTCCTAATATAATTCTCCTTTACTGATACAGACTATACTTGTACACTGCAGACTGCCCTATGTATCTTGGAAGTCCTAATATAATTCTCCTTTACTGATACAGACTATACTTGTTCACTGCAGACTGCCCTATGTATCTTGGAAGTCCTAATATAATTCTCCTTTACTGATACAGACTATACTTGTTCACTGCAGACTGCCCTATGTATCTTGGAAGTCCTAATATAATTCTCCTTTACTGATACAGACTATACTTGTTCACTGCAGACTACCCTATGTATCTTGGAAGTCCTAATATAATTCTCCTTTACTGATACAGACTATACTTGTTCACTGCAGACTACCCTATGTATTTGGAAGTCCTAATATAATTCTCCTTTACTGATACAGACTATACTTGTTCACTGCAGACTACCCTATGTATTTGGAAGTCCTGATATAAGTCTCCTTTACTGATACAAATTATACTTGTTCACTGCAGACTGACCTATGTATCTGGGACAGCCTGAAAAATTCTCCTTTACTGATACTTTCATACCGACTATACTTGTTCATTGCAGACTGTCCTATGTATCTGGGAGAGCTTGATATAATTGTCTTTTACTGATACAAACTTTACTTGTTCACTGCAGACTGCCCTATGTATCTGGGACAGCCTGATATAATTCTCCTTGACTGGTACAGACTATACTTGTTCACTGCAGACTGCCCTTCATATCTGGGACAGCCTGATATTATTCTCCTTTACTGATACAGACTATACTTGTTCACTGCAGACTGCCCTACGTATCTTGGAAGTCCTAATATAATTCTCCTTTACTGATACAGACTATACTTGTTCACTGCAGACTACCCTATGTATTTGGAAGTCCTGATATAAGTCTCCTTTACTGATACAAATTATACTTGTTCACTGCAGACTGACCTATGTATCTGGGACAGCCTGAAAAATTCTCCTTTACTGATACTTTCATACCGACTATACTTGTTCATTGCAGACTGTCCTATGTATCCGGGAGAGCTTGATATAATTGTCTTTTTCTGATACAAACTTTACTTGTTCACTGCAGACTGCCCTATGTATCTGGGACAGCCTGATATAATTCTCCTTGACTGGTACAGACTATACTTGTTCACTGCAGACTGCCCTTCATATCTGGGACAGCCTGATATTATTCTCCTTTACTGATACAGACTATACTTGTTCACTGCAGACTGCCCTTCATATCTGGGACAGCCTGATATAAGTCTCCTTTACTGATACAGACTATACTTGTTCACTGCAGACTGCCCTTCATATCTGGGACAGCCTGATATTATTCTCCTTTACTGATACAGACTATACTTGTTCACTGCAGACTGCCCTATGTATCTGGGACAGCCTGATATAATTCTCCTTTACTAGTACAGACTATACTTGTTCACTGCAGACTGCCCTATGTATTTGGGACAGTTTGATATAATTCTCTTTTACTGATACAGACTTTACTTGTTCACTGCAGACTGCCCTATGTATCTAAGACAGCCTGATATAATTCTCCTTTACTGATACAGACTAAACTTGTTCACTGCAGACTGCCCTTCATACCTGGGACAGCCTGATATTATTCTCCTTTACTGATACAGACTATACTTGTTCTCTGCAGACTCTACATATCTGGGACAGCCTGATATAATTCTCCTTTACTGATACAGACTATACTTGTTCACTGCAGACTGCCCTTCGTATCTGGGACAGCCTGATATTACTGTCCTTTACTGATACAGACTATGCTTGTTCACTGCAGACTGCCCTATGTATCTGGGACAGCCTGATATAATTCTTCTTTGCTGATACAAACTACACTTGTTCGCTGCAGACTGCCCTACGTATCTGGGACAGCCTGATATAATTCTCCTTTACTGATACAGACTGTACTTGTTCACTGCAAACTGCCCTATGCATCTGGGTCAGCCTGATATAATTCTTCTTTACTGATACAGACTATACTTGTTCACTGCAGACTGCCCTGTGTATCTGGGACTGCTTGATATAATTCTCCTTTACTGATTCTGACTATTTTGTTCACTGCAGACTGCCCTTTGTATCTGTGTCAGTCTTATATAATTCACATACACAGACTATACTGTCTTGTTCACTGCAGACTGCCCAACGTATCTGGGACTGCCTGCTATAATTTCCCTTTACTAATTCAGACCATTTTGTTCTCTGCAGACTGCCCTACGTATCTGGGACTACCTGATATAATTCTCCTTTACTGATATAGACAATACTTGTTCACTGCAGACTGCCCTACGTATCTGGGACTGCCTGCTATAATTCTCCTTTACTGATTCAGACTATACTTGTTCACTGCACACTGCCCTATGTATCTGGGACAGCCTTATATAATTCTCCTTTACTGATACAGACTATACTTGTTCACTTCAGACTGCCCTATGTATCTGGGACAGCCTTTTATGTAATTCTCTTTTACTGATACTGACAATACTTGTTCTTTGCAGACTCTACGTATCTGGGACAGCCTGACACAATTCTCCTTTACTGATTCAGACTATACTTGTTCACTGCAGACTGCCCTACATATCTGGGACTGCCTGATGTAATTCTCCTTGACTGATACACACTATACTTGTTCACTGCAGACTGCCCTACATATCTGGAACTGCCTGATATAACTCCCCTTTGCTGATACTGACTATACTTGTTCACTGCAGACTGCCCTACGTATCTGGGACTGCCTGATATAATTCTCCTTTACTGATACTGACAATACTTGTTCACTGCAGACTGCCCTACGTATCTGGAACTGCCTGATATAATTTCCCTTTACTGATACTGACTATACTTGTTCACTGCAGACTGCCCTACGTATCTGGGACTGCATGTTCTGTGAGGGTATGAAGGTGCTACTGCGTGCGGCACTCGTCCTAGTGCTCAACAACAAGGACAAAATTCTCAAGTGCACCAACTTTATGGAGGTGACAGACCTCTTCAAGAACATAGTGGACAGCAAGGACAGTCTCCACTGCCATACATTCCTACAGGTTAATTGTAAACCTTTTTCCACTCAGATACACATTTTGACACTTTTTTAGTCCTTACGAAAATAAAAATAAATTAAAGATCTTTCTTGCTAGATTTATGTTATAAAGGCTTCATTTCAAACCCTAAAATATTAATTAGCAGCAAAGAGCGGAAAACATGAACAGACTGTGAGTTACGTGGTGGCTGTTCTGGTTTGATGCTGGTTACATACATGTTTAGCCATTTTCACTTTGCTTCTGAGCGGGAAAGGGTAAAGCTTCCTGTGCCAGAACATTTTCTGGAACCAAACTTTACAGTGCTCTGTATAAAAGAGGATATGGACTGAATTTTATGTTCGGCCTGCGTTAAAGTGAGCAATTTAGCAGATTTACCAGTGTGCCTCTTTCTATACTTAAAAAATTCAGGAAAATGTTTGGCAGCAACAAGTTCATATCTCTATCTCTTCTATAGATATTAAAATAAAACTAAATGTATGTGTTCAGGATATTATAAACAGTCACTGACCGAGACCTATAACTTAGACCAGCCTTTTAGCAAGACTCTTTTGTAAGTTTTCCAGCAACAAGTTGATACCTCTGTTACTATGACAAGTATTCCAATGAAGCTTTACACATGTCTTTGAAATCATCACACATGGTCTCCAACCATGGCCTGAAACTCTTACCTTCAATTTAACAGCATTATGCCCCTTATGGTACTGTTTGTACTTATGAAATTCAGGTAAACGTGTGCATGACAACTCTTATCTCTAACTGACATGCATACCTATCATGGCAACAACTCTTATCTCTAACTGATATAAATACCTAGCATGCATTAACTCCTATCTCTAACTGATATGAATACCTAGCATGCATTAACTCCTATCTCTAACTGACATGCATACCTAGCATGGCAATAACTCCTATCTCTAACTGACATGCATACCTAGCATGCATTAACTCCTATCTCTAACTGACATGCATACCTAGCATGGCAACTCCTATCTCTAACTGACATGCATACCTAGCATGACAACAACTCCTATCCCTAACTGACATGAATACCTAGCATGACAACAACTCCTATCTCTTACTGACATGCATACCTAGCATGGCAACTCCTATCTCTAACTGACATGCATACCTAGCATGACAACAACTCCTATCTCTAACTGACATGCATACCTAGCATGGAAACAACTCCTATCTCTAACTGACATGCATACCTAGCATGACAACAACTCCTATCTCTAACTGACATGCATACCTAGCATGACAACAACTCCTATCTCTAACTGACATGCATACCTACGTGACAACAACTCCTATCTCTAACTGACATGAATACCTAGCATGCAACAACTCCTATCCCTAACTGACATACATACCAAGCATGACAACAACTCCTATCTCTAACTGACATGCATACCTAGCATGACAACAACTCCTATCTTTAACTGACATGCATACCTAGCATGACAACAACTCCTATCTCTAACTGACATGCATACCTAAAATGGCAACAACTCCTATCCCTAACTGACATGCATACCTAGCATGACAACAACTCCTATCTCTAACTGACATGCATACCTAGCATGACAACAACTCCTATCTTTAACTGACATGCATACCTAGCATGACAACAACTCCTATCTCTAACTGACATGAATACCTAACATGACAACAACTCCTATCCCTAACTGACATGAATACCTAACATGACAACAACTCCTATCCCTAACTGACATGCATACCTAGCATGACAACAACTCCTATCTCTAACTGACATGAATACCTAGCATGACAACAACTATCTCTAACTGACATGCATACCTAGCATGACAACAACTCCCATCTCTAACTGACATGCAAACCTAGCATGACAACAACTCCTATCTCTAACTGACATGAATACCTAGCATGCAACAACTCCTTTCCCTAACTGACATGCATACCTAGCATGACAACAACTCCTTTCTCTAACTGACATGCATACCTAACATGACAACAACTCCTATCTTTAACTGACATGCATACCTAGCATGACAACAACTGACATGCATACCTAGCATGACAACAACTCCTATCTCTAACTGACATGCATACCTAGCATGACAACAACTCCTATCCCTAACTGACATGAATACCTAACATGACAACAACTCCTATCTCTAACTGACATGCATACCTAGCATGAAAACAACTCCTATCTCTAACTGACATGCATACCTAGCATGGCAACTCCTATCTCTAACTGACATGCATACCTAGCATGACAACAACTCCTATCTCTAACTGACATGCATACCTAGCATGGCAACAACTCCTATCTCTAACTGACATGCATACCTAGCATGACAACAACTCCTATCCCTAACTGACATGAATACCTAGCATGGCAACAACTCCTATCTCTAACTGATATGCATAGCATGCAACAACTCCTATCTTCAACTGGCATGCATACCTAGCATGACAACAACTCCTATCTCTTACTGACATGCATACCTAGCATGGCAACTCCTATCTCTAACTGACATGCATACCTAGCATGACAACAACTCCTATCTCTAACTGACATGCATACCTAGCATGACAACAACTCCTATCTCTAACTGACATGCATACCTAGCATGACAACAACTCCTATCTCTAACTGACATGCATACCTAGCATGACAACAACTCCTATCTCTAACTGACATGCATACCTAGCATGACAACAACTCCTATCTCTAATTGACATGAATACCTAGCATGCAACAACTCCTATCTCTAACTGACATGCATACCCAGCTTAGGGTTTCATTTGTGGACTGTTGAGTTAAGGTCATTGACACTTTTATGTTGTAATTTTTCAGAGCATGTTTGAGGATATTGGCAGCCTGTCAATGTCACGGATCTCCAAACTCAGGAAGGACTGCCAGAGCAGGGTCTAGAAGATCCCCACATGTGCTGTAGAAATACTCGTGTAAGGTCTGGTAATCAGAAAGCATCTTTATTTAATTTATGATGATCTTACAAATGATCTTACAAATGGAAATTTCTTTAAAACTTACTTTATAATGCAATCGTAAATCATAAACACTGTGCAACAGGAGTTGTTATATTAAAAGTGCATTACTTGAATGATGTTTGAGAAGTATGATAACATGTGTCAGTCTGAAACAAATTATGAAATTAGTGAAGAATTAAGAAATAACTTAAGATGCTTTTTGAATACTGCCCCTTGTCTTTTAGGAGTTTTTGGGACATAAGACTGCCTTAGAGTATTTTATGTTCGTGTTCTATATGACATGTTTCATATGTGTACATATGATGGCTGTAGATGCTATTTGGCATTCAATAATTCCCTAAGTGATATGTGGTTTGATATTTTTTATGAAATTCTACATGGTTCAAAAGTTTACGTTGCCGACTGTTTCTTTATTTTGGCAATCATTTAGTCCCTGTATTGGTGATGATGCTTTTTCTGTTTTACAGTGAAGACAAAATTACTGTATAATGGTTTAAATTTGGTATTAGTGGTTATGGATATATATGATTTTTTTAAAACATTGTCTTGCCTATATAGTTACTGCATTTATGAAGTGTAATTAGGCATGTTTTTTTAAGTTTCTTCAAAATGTCTAGCTTTGTCCATACATGTTCAAAGTTGTTGTTTTCATTAGCATAGTTTTACAAACTTACAATGTACTAAGACATTCAATGGACTTCAAAGCTACACATATATATTTTAAAATGTACAATTCAGAAACAAGATTGTATAAGTTGAATCATTAAACATGCATTTGTCTTTAGTAATAGGTTATAGTTTAAATGTTTAAGTATTTTGTTAATATACATACCAATGCAGTATTAATTTGCTTTAGTCCAAACTCGAGATTAATGTAAGATTGTCTTCTCTACAGTCACATGATGTATTAATTGTTAATACAATGTGTTACAGACCAAAAGTGTATACCTTTTTATGTCCCCCAGTCTATACTAGGGGACATATTGTTTTTGCCCTGTCTGTTGGTTTGTTGGTTTGCGTCAAACATTAACATTGGCCATAACTTTTGCAATATTGAAGATAGCAACTGGATATTTGGCATGCATATGTATCTCATGGAGCTGCACATTTTGAGTGGTGAAAGGTCAACGTCATCCTTCATGGTCAAGGTCAAAGGTCAAATTTTGCAACATTGAAGATAGCATCTTGATATTTGGCATGCATGTGTATCTCATGGAGCTGCACATTTTGAGTGGTGAAAGGTCAAGGTCAAGTCATCCTTCAAGGTCAAATATCAAATTCAAAGATCAAATATATGGGGGGACATAGTGTTTTACAAACACATCTTGTTATTAATGATATTTTGAATTTTTGAAATTAAGTTGTTGTTTGTTTAAAATTTTCGAGGTGAACTTTTTGTTGATGATATAATATAAGCAATAAACTGAGTTCAATAGGTAAAAATGGTTTTTATTGTAGACATCTTTTTAGTTTCTTTATGGATGAGTAGATTTTTACGTATTTTTTATTGTTATAAGGGCTATTGAATTATGTGTAATATTATGTTGTAATGAATACTCTTTTTTGTGCAATTTGTTCAACAGGGTGTATTGTTTTTGGTGTTATGTGTTTTAAATATAAGTGCCATCATGTGTATTTTGAGCTTTGTTGATCAACCATCCTCAATGAATTATGTATTTTTGTATAATTTTTTTTTTGTTTTAATGTTTTATTTTATTGAATTTCTTAATTTCTCACATAAATCCAAGATAGAAGAACAAATATTTCACCAGCATCAAAAGTAAAGAAAATAAGTAGCTCTTGTCAGGGTTGAAACTTTTGGCATCAGGATCAAAATGCTTGTGTCTTAACTGTTTGGCCATCTTAACAGGTATTATTCCTGTAACCTCATTTACAACTTGTTTGTCTGGAATTTTAACAAAAAATTTCACAATAGCTGGATAAATGTTTTTGATTTTATCTTATTGCTGTTTCTGAAAACAGTCCCTTTAATCTTTATGATCCTTATTTATATCATATACATTTAAAACCATACTCTGTGTTTTATATATTATTGAAGTCATTTGATTTTTATTGGTCAACATATTATTTTATTATTTTATTCTTTTACATTTACCTTTCAGACGATTAATTCCAATTCAATGCTCAATGATATATGTGCAAGTTTATTTTGTGTAAGATTTTCTTGCATTGTCATACATTACACAGTGTAGCAACTGACACTAGGAAACTCAAACTACTCATTTCAAAAGTTTTTATTATAGTCTATGAAATCAGTCAAAATATTTTCAGTCTTAATATATTTATCTGAATTGCAATGTTAATTATGTATCGTATTTGCAAGTTAACTTGTTGTTATCATGTCTTTTACATAGAATGTAAGCCAATTTTATCATAAAATTGATGTATTTTTATTTCATGCTAGGCAGTAAATACGTGGAGAATACCAGCGAATAATAAGCTGATAACCTTACTCAAGCTTGAGTGAAATGATAAAGTTTTACCATTTAACTCTGCATTGGTGCGAAGTTTTTAGGGAAGATTTTTGATTTTAGGGAAGATTTTTGAGAGAAAAAACACTCAATTTAACAGCATGTTAAAAAACTTATCAACAATGTAACATTCAATGTATTTAACAATTGCAAACTAATTCTAAAATTCAAATATTTTATATTACCACTGATGAAATGATGATACAATCTTACTCTAAAATCAACAAATATCATTTTATATTGATGGGTGAAGTGCAATATACTACTTGATTTAACTATGAATATTATTGCTTAAATTAATATAGTTTCAATTAAATCTAATACATTATTATTACTCAGAAATATCAGAGAAATTAAGTCAAGGAAATATTGCGACATTGTACTATGGAATAGATGGCCACCCTTAGTTAGTAAGTCAGTTTTTGTGTTTCAACAAACATGTTTTTATTTTGTATTTTTTCCATTTTATCAATGTTTTATGTCTACTGAACTGGTTGGTAAAGATCATAACCTTGACACAAAAATGATAAACAGAACAGACAAAGCATGATTTGTACATGATTCTGAGGTACCAACAGTCACAAATATCAACATATTATTAAGTTTTATCACGTACCTATACAGGTCCATGTTTTTACTCATTAACAAATGATTGGGCATTTAAGTGTTCTTGAAATTAAGGTTCCATCGATCATTGTCGGCTCTGGTACTACATGTACTTAAATGTACCCCGGGTACTCTTAAGTATAATTAAATATACCAACACGTACTCGGCCAATTTAGACTGTACCCAAGTTGTATTCCCTCCAAAAATCCGATGTCCTAAAACGCGCTCAGGAATAAGCAACAGAATTCATTTCGAAAAAACCTGTCTCAACATCCTTTTTGTAGTATGAGTTTTGATAGTATAGAGGTCATTGTACAAAATATTGACATAAATATGACCATAATTATTTTGGGGGAAAAGCCGACAACGACCAATTTAGCTTAAGAATTCCCGGGTACGTTTTATTATATTTACCGTACCTGGGGTACGTTTACATATACTTAAGAGAACATGGGGTAAATTTAAGAAGTACTCAAGCTGATAATGACCAATCAAGCGAAATTAAGGGTGTTTTATTACCAACATGCTTTTTGGTTGTATATACATGTACAAATTGTTAACAACATATTAATAACTATTGTTATTACTGAAAATTTGCCATGTGTTAAATATAAGTTATTAGAATTACCCGTACCATTATTATGTGCAATATAGTTTGAATCGTCCAGTATGTTTAACTCAACTGTGTGCTAATTATTGTATTATTTTGCATTACTTTATTTTGCTGTGCTTTATTGTGATATTAATATTACTTAATTGTATTGATTGTATTGCTGTTGTTTTCTTGCATAAAGTCCATTCAATGTATAAGTATGCAAAAAGTGTAATGTTGCCATTTTGAGATTGATTTTAACTCTCATATCATACATCAGTTTGTTTTGCTTTTGTCTGGCTACGGATTATTCAAAGTATTGATTGGATAGTATACAAATATGACTGTACAAACTTAAAACATAAAAGTGATACCATGCAATGCACAATAACATGTATGAACCTACAACTTTCGCGTTCCCTTGATTTTGTACAGCTATGAAACAGGTAATTTTGATATTTGTTTAATCTTTTTCTTGGGAAGTGTAAGAACAAGCCTATGCCAACAAACTTTTGATAATTCGTGTACGTACAGTTTTTAAGTTTAGAATTCAATAATGTTATCAGCTCATCTGCTCCTTTCCTGCCAAAGCCAAGGATTTAACTGGAGACCTGTTGTTGGGTCCATATGTATTTTTTTAGTTGTTGATTAAATGTCTGTTTGTTTTTTGTTATATGCGTTGCTAAGTTTGATTTTTATAATAAAAGGTAAAATTTTGTTCTAAGTTATTTTGTTATTTTGAATAATTATTTAACTTAGCAAACGAAGTACATGTCTGTGAAGCAAACATTTGCAATTGGTCGCAGCGGAGCCATGTTGTGACACAAGAGTTTGTCAGGTCACCACCGTGGTGTTACGATCGTTAGGGGCGAAGGCGGAATATATTACACTGTTTGGCGTTTATTGATATTTCATATGGAACAACGATAAACAAACAATTTCAAACTTTTATTTCAACATGATGCATATCATTTGGTACAATTATATTGACGTAGAACCGGCAAATACCCGATGTTTTTGGAAGTTTCTTCTTATAAGCGACTCTATAAACTACAAATATGCACCCCTGTGGCTGGTTTTGACTAAAGTTTTGTTTTGCCTTTTTGTCTTTTTTTTTTTACTTACCAAGAAACTTTTTTTTATGTACAGCTTTTTTGATGGGTACATAAATGTAATATAATAAATAATATAATTGTAGTACATTTTGCCTTTTTGTCGGTGTTTTAAACTGGCGCCGGTTTGGCGTGCTACCTTGATATAATCTGAATTTTGCCGCCACCTCAAACTCGAAAGTTGTGTACATGCAATTGTTTCACAATATAGGGCATGGGGTTTGCAGTTAGTCGTTCGCTTTCCGCCTACAACGCAGGCCAATACAACAGCCTTAATAAAAGATAATGCGCTTAAAATAAAATTACCAACTAACGAGAAGACGTTAAAAGGGACCTTTTCACATATTTTGGCATGTATTGATGTTTGTTATTACCGGTAAATGCACGGAGCGTATATTGTCATCTAGATTCCGTGTTTTGCTTTAAATTGATAAATGTAAACATTGGAATAATAGCTCAAGTAAAAACAAGAATAAAATTACAGAACGCCAAAAAGTAATCCTAAACTGGGCTCAAACCACTGACAAATGAAGTAAAAGTCTAACACTTAAAGCACTCGGCCACCCGTATTCATACAGTGAGTGGTGTATTTTATACTTCTTAAATGCAATCCTCTGATTGTAACAAAATATATAAAGAGAAAACAACAGAACTCAAATTACTCACATCATTTCGCGTTTATAAAGCTTTATAATTTTTAGGTTTTTAAATCGTCAAAAGATGCATAATGTACACTATAATGGCTATTTTAGAGCATTGTGATTGTTCAATATCACTATACCTCGCAAATATCATAACTACAACGAAAACTTGTGAAGCTGAACTTCTTTCAATTTTGTCGATTTACCAAAACGTAAAAGAACCACTATTCAAAGAGAAGTAACCATGGTTGCATAAAAATGTGTAAACCCAAACAGAGTTCCCTCCCTTGTACTGAATGATGTTGCAATCTATGAAAGTTGTATAACTCACAAACAAAAAATGAAACTTCGAGTCCGTTGTAAGAAAACAACGAGAGTTTTGGAGTTAAATGACGAGCAAACTGAGGGCATAACCGTGGGAGGTGTCATAGAAAGCGTGAGACATCTATTTGGAGATTTGCTCAATGGGTAAAATATTGTTTTGAAATAGTCATCATTTTTCGGAGACTACATTTCGGATTAAGTTTGCTAAATAGTTCACTGTTTTCATCAAAGATGTTTTGCTAAATATTAAAATAATTATAATATTTATCCGCAAATGATAAAGTATCTATGATGTTAACTGTAAGCACACAATTTAACAGCAGCTTCTTTGCATTGTTAGCTGTTAAAATTGTTTTTGTTTCCCCTTTCAGTGACTTCCATCTGAGCCTTAATGGTACAGATGCTCTGTGCCTGTCAGCCAAATTGCTAAGTGACTGTGGTATTGTAGGTGGTGACCTCATTCATGTCATACAGATGCACCACAGTCAGGATCCCCTCAGCCCTGGGCCTTCCAAACAAGTAAGACACTGTCTTTTTGAAGTCACAAAAGCCAAGTTTGCCTACAGTCGATTGGTGTATAACGGATAGCTAAGGACTTTGAGTCTCATTTCAACGTAAACACCATGCATTCAGTAATTTAACCATTAAACCTAGATAGACACATGTCTTTCCTATTGAAACATGCCAGCGGTTTTAAATTTCCGAAAAAATATTATTTGTTTACAGCGCGAATTTCATGGTACACTGATTCAGCCATTACCGGATCGCTTAGGTCTTTATCGGATTACATGTGTATCGTGTTTTTTCTTGAAATTTGACACAGCATTTGTAAAAAATAATTGCAATATATGTACATTTCCAGAAAGGAAATTCATTTCTGTGTTTAATAAGACCAAGTTCATGGAAATCGCTGCACAATTGATGAAGTAATGGCTGTTCAAAGCGATGCACCCTATATTCAGGTCATTTTGAGTTGAATACCTTGTTATATATAGAGATTTGATAGTGAAAAATATGTTTTTGAGAGAAATTGATTTTTCATTATAATTTGATTATTTTTCATTAAAAATAATGTTTTCACTTATTAATATCATAGCCAAACGCTTACCACATGTGTATTGGACAACTTCAATTGAGTGTACATTTTGTATATTTATTTTGAGACAATCCCCACATTCCTGAATATGGGTCACCATATGTCCGTTATTCACTAAATCCCAGGTTGCAGCTTTCATGCTTATTTTATATGGTACAAATCTATTTCTGAGCATTCTTACTTTTGTAAAGGACACATAATACTAAAATATTACATCAGTGAACATTATGTTTACCAAACAAAATCTACAAAATTCAAGAAACCATTCGTATGCACTTTTCCTGTCGTCACAAAAACATTGCTTACATAACGTGACCTTGTTTTGCTTTCGAAAAAAGAAACAGTTGTAAACATTGACACACGTCAACAAAAACATGAATCGACTTAACAATGATAGGCTTTTTGTATTCAATTGATAGTAAACTATAAATCTTAACATAAATAAAAGTATTTTGCAAAAAACGTTTAACCTATTCGTTACTCACTAAAATTCGCTATACACCAATTGACTGTATTGTTAATAAAACTGGAGCTCTGGAGAACTGTTCATTGTCGTCTAGGGAACTTCTAAAAAGTACCCTGGGTACTCTTGAATATACTACAATGTACCCCGGGTACGGGAAATATATTAAATCTTACCCGGGAAAACTCATGCTAAATTGGTCTTCATCGGCTCATTTTTTGTTAATTAATTGCTTCTACTTCTTCTACTTCTACTTCGTACTTCCTACAGTCAATTGCTGACTATTACAGGAAGGCCTATTATAGGCAGATATTGACACTGTCGAGTCTGTTTCCTGGGAAGAACCAGAACTTTGTGTCTATGGAAGAGATAATGAGAACGCTCCCGAGTAGGGAGCGAACCCAAGAACTCCCGATCGCTAGGCAGACACCAGCTCATCCACTACACCACTGCGACCTTGTGTTTATGTTAATATTGCTATCAATTTTCTGTTAAATGGCCTCAGTATTATTGAAACTGGTACTTAAAAAGGCTTGTTATGGCAGGTTTTTTTAAAAGAGAAATTTGTTTTGTAATTTGATGGCGTGTTTAACGACATCCGATTTTGGAGGGGAATAAAAGTTTATAAAACTCAAGTACTGTCTAATGTTTGCCGGGTGCATTTTAGAGTATTTCCTGTACCCATCAAAACTGGATTGGTCATTGCCGTGGCAGGAAGTTCTTTAATGTACTCTTCAGTTTACAAATAAGTACCTGGGGAATGGAAAATAGACCTCGAAGTATGACCTATTAAATATACCTATGCTGATTTTCTATATCCTTGGTACATTGTAGAATACTAAGGAGAACCTGGGTACTTTTAAGTAGTAACTGAGGCAACAATGACCAATTGGTGGTTCATCATTAATTCATAGAGCAATATAAAAAAGTAAATTAATATTTCTGTAAAAATACTTTAATGTATATATTTTTAACCAGGTTTTCCGAAGGAAAAAACTGGTTATTAGATTGGCAAATGTTGGCGGGCTGGCGGGCGGGCGGAACAAGCTTGTCCGGGCCATAACTTTGTCGTTCATTGTGAGATTTTAAAATCATTTGGCACATTTGTTCACCATCATTAGTTTGTGTGTTGAGCGAAAGCATTACGTCGATATCTCCAAGGCCAAGGTCACACTTTGAGTTCAAAGGTAAAGAATGGCCGTAAATGAGCTTGTCCTGGCCATAACTATGTCATTCATTGTGAGATTTGAAAATGATTTGGCACATTTGTTCACCATCATTGGACAGTGTGTGTCGCATGAAAGAATTACGTCAACATCTCCAAGGTCAAGGTCGCCACGACTATAAATAGATTTATTTTTAAACAACGGGGGTTAATTATAAACAATCAGTTCAGTTTGAGTTGTCTCCATTTATCAGAATTTTTTTTTCAAATTGAAAACCTGGTTTTGTGTCGTTGATACAATTTTGTCCCTTGTTTTAATTTGACTGAGGTTTGTGACTTTAAACCAAATATATGTAAACATGATAATAAATGTCTGCTTAAGTTAGAAAAAACAACATGATGATTCGCTAAAGCAGTTACCGGTACCTCAAATGAATAATTTAATTAGAAAGTCTTCAAGTGACTAAAATGGTGTGTGTGTTTTTATCTACATTATACAGTTTTAATTTCTTATAACATGTTATATTGTAACTTATTTGAACATTGGATTTCTGTTTTGTTTATAATTTAGTATTTCAGAAGTTTATACTTCTTTAAAGGAGCATCAGAATGAAATCTCAACAAGCAGAACTCTGGATACAGTAGGCAGTTCTCAAAATAAATCACCCAGCCAGGCACAATGTTCCAATACATCGTCAATGGAAAGAAGAGATGATACACAGGGTGATTTACCTTTGATAAAGGGACAGTCACAAATGGACACACAAACTGCAGAGGTACAGTGTCAATAAAAACAAAGGACCGTTATTACTCTATGTTTTCAAAAAGTTTTTGGGACACAGTCTGTTTTAGCCCAAACAATTCTTGTTTATGATGCTAAATAGTTTTCAAACATCCAGATTTTCCCCTATTATTAATTTAAAAAAATTCAACAATCGTATTTGATCATATTTCTACCAATTTTTATTCAGTCTTTCTTGCTTACCCACTTGCACGAAGCTTGGGCAAGTAAAATGACAATCAGATTTTTTTTATGTCCCCCACTATAGTAGTGTATGACATATTGTTTTTGCCCTGTCTGTTGGTTGGTTGGTCTGTTGGTCTGTTGGTTGGTTTGTGCCAACTTTAACATTTGCAATAACTTTTGCAATATTGAAGATAGCAACTTGATATTTGGCATGCATATGTATCTCATGGAGCTGCACATTTTGAGTGGTGAAAGGTCAAGGTCAAGGTCATCCTTCAAGGTCAAAGGTCAAATATATGGGTCGAAATCGCTCATTTAATGTACACTTTTGCAGTATTTCAATATTCAAGGTAGCAACTTGATATTTGGCATGCATGTGTATCTCATGGAGCTGCACATTTTGAGTGGTGAAAGGTCAAGGTCATCCTTCAAGGTCAGAGGTTAAATATATGTGGCCCAAATCGCTCATTTTATGAGTACTTTTGCAATATTGAAGGTAGCAATTTGATATTTGGCATGCATGTGTATCTCATGGAGCTGCACATTTTGAGTGGTGAAAGGTCAAGGTCATCCTTCAAGGTCAGAGGTCAAATATATGTGGCCCAAATCACTTATTTTATGAATACTTTTGCAATATTGAAGATAGCAACTTGATATTTGGCATGCATGTGTATCTCATGGAGCTGCACATTTTGAGTGGTGAAAGGTCAAGGTCATCCTTCAAGGTCAAATATATGGGTCAAAATTGCTCATGTAATGTCACTTCTGCAATATTGAAGCTAGCAATTTTATATTTGAAATGCATGTGTATCTCATGTCATCCTTCAAGGTCAAACGTCATATAGGGGGACATTGTGTTTCACAAACACATCTTGTTTATAATTAATATAGTTGGGGAAGTAGCTTATTTTTTAAGTTCACAAATGACTATGATAATTCGGGCAAGTGCATTCAAAACATAATGTGCAGTTTTTGTTAATCTGATGACATCTAACATAAGAGTTTTTGCAACTTGATACTGGTCATAAAACCTGGAAAATGAGTGCAAGTAAGTCAGTGGACAATAACATTTGCGTTACTTTGGTAAAAAAGGCATGTACATTATAAAGGTAATACAGCATTCAAGTGATGATCGTTGTGCAAAACCAAAATTTCTGCTCAATGTATTCACAGCTTTTGTTTCGTATCATTTGAGGAAGAACTGTATGATGTCAATTAGTGCAAATTATGATAATATGATGCACATTTGTTCTGCAAAATATATAAAAAGTGCTTGGTTAATCAGTGCCAATTAACATTTGAATCATTAAGTGTTACAAAAAGGCTCCAAGTGTTTTGAGTCCTAGTTGAAGGTGATAAAAAAAGAAAACAATTCAAGGACAAAAATCATAATTTGCAGTTTTTTTTGTAAAAAATTATTTGTTTATACTTTAGTTTATCCAGTGCTAATATGTTTTAATCAGGGGTCAGGTACAGTCCTGGACTATCTGTCTGTACCACACTAAAACTAGGTCACCAGGTCAAATCTTAGAACAAGATCTTGTTCCTAGATGACTCTAGAGTTTGGTTTATGACTCCATCTGAATGGAATGTGGTCAGAATGTATATCAGAAACTATCTAGGCTGGGTTTCCGATCTGGGTTACTTGTGTCTATCAACTAGATCACCTGGTAATATCTTAGACAAATCTTGTGTCCACTGTAGAGTTTACATTTATGACTCAATCTTGATAAACTTTGCAATGTATTGGCTGCTTTTGAATCTTGGTCACATGCGTTCAAACACAAGGCCTCCAGGTGAAATCTTATAAACCTTGTTAGCACTCAGTCTCTAGAGGCAACATTAAAAAGTCAACCTTGATAAAACGTGGTCAGAATGTTTGCCGGTATCTAGACAATATCTTGGCTGGTTTCACAATCTTTGTCACCATGTGTTATCTTTGGAAACCTTTTTACCACTCTTGGAAGTCTCAAATTTGACTCAACATTGATAAAACTGGGTCAGAATGTTATTTGACAATGTCTAGGTCAGATTAGAATCTTGGTCACATGTCTCCAAACATAACTTCATCAGTTTAAATCTTAGAAAACTCATATTACCAATACAGGAGCCACATTTATGACTCGATCTTAATAAAACATGGTCAGAATGTTAATCTTGACAATATGAAACCATGTTAGTATCTGAGTCAAGTAAGGTCAAAGGTGTTCTTTGAACTCAGGTGAGCACTTGAGGGCCATCATTGCCCTGTTGCTTTACTGTTAACATATATAATATTTGCAGTCAGTATTAATTAAAAAAAATGCAAGCTTTTTTTTTCTTATTTCATTATTACTGTATCTCTCTTGCCAACTTAATTTGCCTGTAAATTTTAGCCCATGTAAATTAATGCATGTTCTTTTATTCTAGACAATTTACATTGTTCTATGTACAGATAATAGTTGGCTGTTCTTCTTTTTTTGGTACACAGTCATCAGGGGAGAGAAGTAATCTTGCACAGAGTGAACTCCCTTCTGGAGACGACTGCTCTGAAATGGAAGTACAAGAAGAAGAGGTATAACATCTCTTCCGTGTTCCAGTGCCTTTGTGTTTTATACCTTTATAAATAATATGATAGGATGATACAAGTAATTTTGCTGCTGGTTATGTTGCTGGAGTTTCAATATTCGTATGTTAGGGAGAGTGCTTTTAAATCTGTATTCCTAAGAACATTGTTCTAGTTATGTTTTGCTGCATTAGCTAGAAGTTAGGGAACTAAGCCAATGTCATTGCAGTATGTCAAGCTGACATGTGCATGAAAGCATGCATGTGTAGGCTTTTTCTTTAAATCATGATATGATCTAAGAAATTGTTTAGCCTCTGAAACCAATTAACCAACTTTCACATGACAGAATTACTTGTTATTATCCCCCGCCATCCGCGGAGGGATATTGTTTTGGCGTTGTCCGTCCGTCTTTCCGTCCGTCCGGAGCCATATCTTGGAAGTGCTTTGGCGGATTTCATTGAAACTTGCTATGAGTATATATCTGGATAAGAGGATGATGAACGCCAAATGGCATTGCATACCATCTGTTAATAACGGAGTTATGGCCCTTTGTATCTTGAAAAAATGCTTTTTGAGTGTCAAATATAACACTTTTGTGTCCAGAAGCATATTGGCGGTGGATATCAATTCAACGAATTTGCTTGTTAGATTGATGTTTACCAGATTATCTCACATAGTTCAGGTAAACTCAGCAAGATTGCTTTCATATCTGAAAATAGAAATATCTTTAAATAACATCCAGTTTGAAACTTACCTTCATAATTATGACACTACTCATTTTATCTATAATAGCATAACAGGTCTGTGAAACCGTGCTCTATGAAAAGGGGGGTTAATGCATGTGCGAAAGTGTCGTCCCTAATCAGACACAACACTTTCCGCCTAAACTGGATATTTGCAAAGGAGAGACTTTCTTTAAAAGAAATATATCATGAAAGCGGAAACTGTCGTCCCTGATTAGCCTGTGCGGACTCCAAATGCTAATCTGGACGACACTTCATGCACATGCATTAAACCCCCTTTTCACAGAACAAGGCCCACATACATTGACAATTGCTAGCAACTGTTTGCTAGGAACACAAAATTTCACCGTGGCTTAAATAGCTTTGACAATGACTATTTTTTGAAGAAGTTACACACACTTTGATATAGGCTAATTTGCTGATGGCGATGACATTTTGGGGAACAGGTAACATATGTTTATTTAAAGGTCTATCATGGCATTGAAAATCACTTTTTGGGAAACATCACCAACTTTGAGATTGGCTAATAAGTCTATGCCAATGGCTATTTCGAAAACTAAGATCATCAAATTTTGTAGTACTGATAAAGACATTGACAATGAAGATTTTGCAAACTTGGTACATCAATTTTCATAGTGGCTTATTTGGTTCCTGTAATGGCAATGGTCGACACATTGTTTGTTCCAGGTAGACTTGGCGGTTGTATGGCGATGTTTGAGTGAACCAGTGCTGTGTAGGGAGGCAGTGGATGGCCAGGTAGGATCAGTTGGCTGTATACTTGGACCCCATAATCTCATCCAATTTTTATCATCAATAATTACAATGCCCTGTGACATGGAAATATAATGGGCCAGCTTATATTTTTTAATCATTGACTCATTTTACCAATCATGGGTCTACATTTGTAATGGTAAACAAAAGAGCACTACTGCATAATGAAATAGATTTGAGCCTTTATCTGGGAAAACAAAGAATGCATGTTGTCGAGTGTCATCCCAGATAAACAAAGAATGCATGTTGTCGAGTGTCATCCCAGATAACAAAGAATGCATGTTGTCGAGTGTCATCCCAGATAAGCCTGTGAAGTCTGCACAAGCTAATCAGGGACAACGCTTTCGTCTTTACTTTCCTGAAACTTACTATAAAAGCGGAAGATTTTGTCCCTGATTAGCCTGTATGGAATGCACAGATTAATCTAAAACAACACTTAACTCAAATTCATTAAGCCCCGTTTTTACCGAAGCGAGATTTATTTATAATCCAAGAGTTGCTTGAGATATGCATAAGGTATTCCATGCTGTTTGTGTAAGAATTTCAGTCCAATGTTTCGATGGGGCAAATTGTTTTAAGGTCTGTAGCCTATGCAGTACATTATTGCAATACATTTTTAATGGGATCTGAATATTTAAAAACAAATGGTGTCTGTCTTGTGTCTGTAGGCCTTTTTCCAGTTGGCCTGAGGCAAAATCCCACTGTTATGGAGAATAATAATATTGGAGTTAAAACTTTAGACTGAAACTTAACTTCCCTGAAAACAGTGCCTATTTAAAAAAAGTGCAAAGGGGTGACACAATTTAAGGGTTTCTTCTGTATATGGTCACTTTCAAACATGCAATGTAATTTATTGTGTTTTTTTTGTTGTTTGCTTGCAGGTTCCTTCTCTATTAAAGGAAATGTACACCATTCTTGAGCCTGTCACTATGTCCGAGAAACTAGCGGTTGTATTACATGTTCTCATGTTGGAGACTGGCTTTATCCCTCTGGTAAGCAAGGATTTGGATTTTCCTTAATTTAATTCCAAATTGCTCAATTTATTACTGGATCTGTCTTAAACAGAGGACCTTTGATAAGCCCAGCAAGGTGTTGCAAACAGCATAAAACCAGAACAGCCTGCGAGTAACTCTCAGTCTGTTCAGGTTTTATGCTGTTTGCTGCACATCAGTATCTAGGGTTGGAAATGAAGCCTTAAAATCTTGAATCAAGTTAGAAAGGTCTTACGTTATATTTAACTTTCAAAGGGACTACAAATGCGTACAAATACGTATCTAAGTGGTAAAGGGTTAATGCATATGCCTACATAGTCGTTTTATATTATCCCGCAACCACTATCTGGGACAACACTTTCCGCCAAGACTGCATTTTCGATTAAAAGATGCATCCTTTGAACTAAAAATGCAATAAAAGTTGAAATTGTCAATCTGATAGGCCCGTGCGGACTGCCCAGGCTAATCTGGGACAATTTTGTACTCACATGTATTAAGCCCTGTTTACGCACATGTATTAAGTCCTTCTCATAGATATTAGATATTATACTAATGCATATTTATTGGAATATAATTATTTCATATTTTTTCACAGATTTGAGTGGCAAAAAATAAATGACTTTTGAAAATTGTTAGCGTATGAACTTCTGTTGCAGGCAAGTCAAGACCCCACCGTCACTGCACCCCCTACTTCCACGTGGAGACAGAAGGGTTACCAGTTGTTCACATATTCCTACCCTGGTTGTGGGGACCACACTTGCAGTCTGACCCTTCTACAGGCGGGCAGGACAGTCATGGCACATGGTACTGTACCCGCTGGTATTTATGTGTTCAGGCGTGAATATATTAACATAATTTAAGCCTATTTCTTTTAGCTCAATTGCATCGAAAGCCTCGAGTCCGTTTTCTACACCAGTACTTGGTGTCCATTTGGGAGATCTAAAGATGGCTGCCACAGTGGGGATCAAACTCGTGACCTCCCTGTGAGAGCGTTGTTTTGATCTCCCAAATGAATACCAGTACATTAATATATACAAAAGTAAGTTATGTAAAGAAGTATTTTATCAGTTAATCAATGTGACTATAAACATATTATGTGTCTCCTACAGTGATACATGAGCAAACAATTATCAAAAATCTCAATACTTCTTTTTTTAAACAAAACCTTTGATATGCCTTTTACTTGCAAGTTACATCATTAACTCAAGTTATGACCTATTGAGTCTCATTCTAGGAAAACTGGGCATATTGCATGTGGGTAAAGTGTTGTCCCAGATTAGCCTGTGCAGTCCTCACAGGCTAATCTGGGACAACACTTTCCGCTTTTATGAATTTTTTCGTTTAAATGAAGTCTCTTCTTAGCAAAAATCAAATTAAGGCGGAAAGTGTCGTCCCTGATTAGCCTGTACGGACTGCACAGGCTAATCTGGGACGACAATTTACGCACATGCATTATGCCCAGTTTTCACAGAACGCGACTCTATTGATATTGGCTGGGCAATGTGTGCTAGCCAGTATTTCTGTTTGTTGTCAAATTCATGCTGCTTTGAAAGATTGAAGTGTGGATTAAATCAAATACCTTCATGAAGTATTGAACATATCAAAATGATACATTGCTTGGAATACCATAAAGTTAATTGCTTGTCACATTTATTCTGCGAAGTGTAAACATAACACCAAAATGTACAGAAATGTTTTGAGAAACACATATTCTGAAATATTTTTGCTGGAATTTTGTTGTTGTTGACCATCGTATGATGAAACATATATATTTGGCATAGCAGTATCAGTGTTTTTTTTAATGTACATTTCTATAAATAAGTTTGTGAGTATTAATCAATGTTTATATAAAAATATAAATGTTAATTAAATGTTTATTGCAACAAATATTTCTTCCTAGGTAAAGTTGGTGGTGGACATGATGCGACCAGAAAGTGTTCTCTAGATATCGGATGCTTTATACAGGATGCAGTATCTGGTCTGTTGCATGCAAACATTTATGTTGAGATAATAAGATAACAGTGTGTGACACTAATGATTCCCCCCCCCCCCAACCCCCCCCCAAAAAAAAACCCACACAAAAACAACAACAACCCAGCAGTTTTAAAGGGGGTGTATTAGAGTCGCTCTGTTTGTTGGTCGGTTGGTCAGTCCACTTAAAATGTTGTACCAGTCAGTTGATGGAGTCAACTTCTTTTGTATTTATTAAGCGATTAAGATTAAAATTTTACCTTCAAATATGCAATCACGATGAAGTGTCAATTTGCAAGACTTTTTTTAACCCATTTATGCCTAGCATCTAGAAAAAAAGGCCTTTGCAAACAGCGTAGACCAAGATGAGGCACCGCATTATGCGGCGTCTCATCAGGGTTTACGCTGTTTGCTTAAAGGAATTTCTGTAAGAAATATTCTAAATACATAAATAAATATACTAGACATCCCTAACTTTGGAAAAAAATTGATCCAATTTAGAAGGATGGGAGAGTCCACTGGGCATAAATGGGTGAAATGACAGACGCATTCCTGATTTATTTGCCCTTGAACTGAGCTGACAAAGCGATGCAGGGATTGTAGTCGTGTCTGTGACAAAGCTTTCCTTTAGATTCTACAACTAGCTCTTGGTTTATTATTTGTTCCAAGATTACTTCTAGATTGAAGATGATCAAGGTTTTGATATAAATGGCCCAATATTTCCACGAGTCAATGGTACAGTTATTACAATTATTTCTGTGAAACCAGTGTTATACTTGAGGCTCTGATTCTTGTGGGGGCTCTCAACCAAAAAATAAAAATGTCCAATGAATGTTCAGGTCCAAAGTTTTAAATCAGACATAAGTAAACAAATCCATGAATTCAAGATCAAACAGATTGCCAGGTTTTATGATCCAAGTATTTTAATGTATCAGAAAATAGATGATTCCACAGTACACCATTAAGCAGTGTGTTCTTATTTCCAAGCCGAATCGCCTTAAATTAATGTTTGGTAAAACATGTGAATGTCTGACAACAACCTATTATTCAAGCTTCATAGAATAAATGTGAGAGACAAGATTCAGATCAAGCAACTGAGCTGATTATTTCAGTTGGTACAGCGCTGGACTACGAATCGGAGGATAGCGCGTTTTTTTATTCCTGACCCGGCCACATAATTTGTGATGGCATTAGTTATGGAATTATTCCTTCTCCCATTCTTCCCCTTCATCTGATTCAAGTAGGGCAGTTATCAGTTCCCAGATTCAAGTAGGGCAGTTATCAGTTCCCAGCATAATTACGTGCACTTAGTGTGGGTAAACTTGCTCACCCAGTAAAAGTGTCAGTAGGTTTACAGACCACAAACATATAACCCGAATACCATGGAAAACAGCAGCAAATCTAGATGAACAAGCAAAAATGCAGTTTCTTTATGTCTTTCACTGGACATATTTACATATAAGATTTATTATGCACATTTGTTTGGTTTGCGTTTTACTTAATCATAATCATATCTTTGGATAACTTGTATGCATATTTATTTTATGCTTTCCGGTTTTTTTTATCTGTGAATTAAAACTGATAATTAACTGTTTCACACTATTTTCCTGTGAAATGATGTGTTTTTTTTATGTCATGACTTCATCAATTTAGCGAAATAATTTAAGTTTAAATACAAAAATAATCATTGGTAAGCATTAAATAAAACAATGTTTTTTTTTGGGGGGGGGGATATTGATTTTAATGCACTGTTGATCATAGAAAAAAGAATATTTTCTATGATCACTATTGAATTAAAATCGATATTCCACAAATCCAACAAATATCCTCTATTTAATAGTGTTTCTTTCATGCAGTTTGTAAATGTGTAGAAACTATACTTTCTGTGTGTGTAGTCATGTACAAAAAGTATTATTACTGTAATATAAAACCTATTAAATAATGTGTTATCATTATAATGGATAGCATTATACACTTGATGACAATAGGTTCTATTTGACTCTTTGTAGACTGTGCAGCAAGCTATGGAGACCTGGCCAAACTATCGCGAGTGTTCAAAGACAGCATAGCAAACCCTCTGGTTCAGGACCTCAGGACAGGTGGGATATGCTGCATAGAGCACTTTTGTTTGAAATCCTATTCCTGTATTCACACACCTGTTCTAAGTCTGGAGTTCAAGTAATAAGAACAGAATTGACAGGGGATATATGGAAGTCACATAGTTGGCAATTTTGTTTGGTGGTTGGCTGGTTGATTGGTTTGTTGATTTTTCCCAATAAAATGTTATAAGTTTGTGGAGTGAACTTCTACATTTCTCAATTAATTTAATAGATATTTGACTTTTGCCATCTCTATGAAGTGGTGATCTTGCAGACACCCTTTTCCTGCACATTGGTCCACATGTTTATTTGTTACATATCATTGAATTGAGACATTTTTATGGCAGAAGGAAACAACGATAAAAAAGGTTTTGAATGGAACTTATTCTACATCTCTCAAGCGATTGAATTGGAACTTAAATATGTCATCAATATGAAGTTAAGATATGCAAGACACCTTTTTCATGTCCACTTATTCACACATACCTGAGCTTTCACATCCCTTGAACTTTGTTTATAAACTTTAAAAATGATAAGTTTGTGGTGCAAACTTCTTCCACTGTTTCCATGCGATTTATTTGAACTTGATATAATATGTCATGGTCATGGATTATATGTGTGATCCACACATTCCTAAGCTATTAGCACAAGAGCGCAGCCATTAGCAATGCTGCTTTGTCTGTGACCAAGTGGTGCTGGGTAGTTTTAGTCACATAGTTTTCTATGACAAAGCTTTAGTTCAGAGATTGAATATAGTCAGGCTACCAATGTCTCTTACAACCTTAACAAATCATTCTAAATGAAGAACTCACCCTGACCACAATGGAAATGGTTTCAGTATCAGTAAAAATTGAGTAAATTATTGTTGTTTTCACCCAATTTTTGAATTTTAGCAAAACCTGCCTTTAAAAATGAGAAAATAATTGAATAAATAAAAACAGAATCCACTTTTTGCTGATTATTATCTGTTGAACTTATATTTCCAAGAGGAGATATGCAAGTTTAAGTGCGGGTTTCATTTTGAACAATTTAACAAGATACTTTGGATTTTTTATGTCTTGATAATTGCAATTAGATTGGGAATGTACCGTTCCAGGGTACCAAAGTATACTTGGTATCCTTATGAACCAACATGGAATCATATCAAGCAGTTAGAGAAGTAAAACTTTGACAGGAGATTAAATATTTATATTTAAATTTGAAACAAAATATTAAGATGTTACTAGCAGTATGAAACATACTTGATTGTCTAAAATCTACAAACAATACTTTGTTGAGCAATTTCTTTTACCTTCTAACATTGCTCACATCATTCAGTGTACTGTAATAAGCTTCCTGCTATGAACTTTTGATTTACGGGTATGAGCCTAAAGTAAGCTGCTCACTTTAGATCTATTGTTGGACTTTAAAAATGTGAACATGAAGAAGGACAATATGACACATGCGTTCTGGTTATACCATTCTACCTGTATGAATGCTTATAGATATCTTAATCACTTGCTTGATGAATTGGTGACTAACCACGCAAAGTGAACAAAAAAAGATCACAGTGTTCACAAATATCTTAAGGGAACCCTTGCATGAATTTGTAAATAAAAGAAATGTTCACACCAAATTTTCTATTTAAAAGTAATGTTTTAGCTCACCTTAGCATAATGTGCTCATGGTGAGCTTTTTTGATCGCCTTTTGTCCGTCGTCCATTGTGCGTTGTGCGGCTTCAACATTTGCCTTGTTAACACTCTAGAGGTTATTATTGTCCAATCTTCATGAAATTTTGTCAGAAGATTGGTCTAAATAATATCTTGGATGAGTTCGCAAAATGGTAACGTTTGCTTGAAAAACATGGCTGCCAAGGGGCGGGCATTTTTCCTTATATGGCTATAGTAAAATCTTGTTAACACTCTAGAGGCCACATTTATTGTCGGATCTTCATGAAACTTGGTCAGAAGATTCATCCCAATAATATCTTGGACTAGTTCGAAAATGGGTTCGGTTGCTTTAAAAACATGGCCACCAGGGGGCGGGGCATTTTTCCTTATATGGCTATATATGGCTTTAGTAAAACCTTGTTAACACTCTAGAGGCCACATTTATTGTCAAATCTTCATGTAATTTGGTCAGAAGATTGGTCTCAATGATATCTTGGATGAGTTCGAAGATGGTAACGTTTGCTTAAAAAACATGGCTGCCAAGGGGCAGGGCATTTTTCCTTATATGGCTATAAAAAATCTTGTTAACAATATATAGGCCACATTTATTGTCCGATCTTCATGAAACTTGGTCAGAAGATTCATCCCAATAATGTCTTGGACGAGTTCAAAAATGATTCCGGTTGGTTGAAAATCATGGCCACGAGGGGGCGGGGCATTTTTCCTTTTATGGCTATAGTACATGTATAACCTTGTTAACAATCTAAAGGCCACATTTATTTTCCGATCTTCATGAAACTTGGTCAGAAGATTTGTCCCAATTATATCTTGGATGTGTTAGAAAATGGTTTCGGTTGCTTTAAAAACATGGTTACCAGGGGGAGGGGCATTTTTCCTTATATGGCTATAGTGAAATCTTGTTAACACTCTAGTGGCCACATTTTTTTACCTAAAACGAAACCAATTTTATGTGGATGCTTGTACAGACCACCTACACAACTTTTATACCATATTAGATGAATTATGTTCATCAGACACTCACTTCTTAGAACATGAAACAATTTTGTTAGGTGATTTTAACACTGATGTATCATGTAGAAAGTCTTATCCTCTTTTACAATGTTTAAAATCTTTTGTTGATATGTTCCATTTTAAACAGCTTATTTGTAATCCAACCAGATTTGGAAATACTAGTTCTACTATTATTGATTTGATCTTAACTTCAGATAAGGACAAAATTTCACAGTCTGGTGTAATACAAACTTCTTTTAGTGACCATTTTGTAATATTTTGTACCAGGAAATCTGTCAAGTCATATATCGGTACTCATAATACTGTTAATTTAAGGTCTTTGAAAAAATACAATAAGGCGAATTTTCAAGCTAGTTTGTTATCAACTGATTGGACTCCTGTTTTGTCATGTGACAGTGCAAGTGAAGCTTGGGATATTTTTAAGAAATTGTTTATTTCTGTTATTGATAGCATAGCTCCTGTGAAACAAGTCAGATTAAAGCAAAGGACTGAACCTTGGATGGACTCAGATATTTTGCAGGCTATAAATGAAAGAGATAGAGCTTTTCACAAATATAAAGTTGATAAGTCTGAAATAAGTTATAACACTTTTAAGAAATTGAGAAATTCTGTTCAAAGTCTTATTATTAGTGCTAAGAAAAATTATTACAAAAGTACCCTAGAAGAAAACAAAAATAATTCTAATTCTCTATGGAAAATACTTAAATCCCTTGGCTTGCCTTCAAAGAAAGGTTCTTCTACTCCTAATGCAAATATATGCTTAAAAATAAATGACAGTATTTGTTTTGAAAAGAAATGTATTGCTGAGACATTTAACAGCTACTACACAACAGTTGCTTGTTAAGAAACTTCCAGAAAAGGTATACACATATGGTTGTAGTTTTATTTATTCATTTTACAGTAGTAAAGGGGTTCATCCTAATAGTTATTCCTTTTCACTTGTGACTGAGAGTATAGTCTTGAAATACTTAAATTCACTTAGTATTAAAAAGGCCACTGGGTTGGATGGTATACCTTCTAGGTTTGTAAAGGATGGGTCTTCTATCATTGCTGCCCCCCTTGCTCATGTCATTAACTTGTCACTTATACAAGGGGTCGTCCCTGATGATCTTAAGTCTGCAAGAGTTGTCCCTCTTTTTAAGAAGAATGATAAGCTTTGTGTTGGTAATTACAGACCTGTCTCTATTTTAAATATCATTTCAAAGATACTTGAACGTGTTGTGTATGACCAAGTTGAAAAGTATTTCCAAGATCAAGACTTATTGTATAAATATCAGTCTGGGTTTAGGAGGGGTTATTCCACCGACACATGTCTTATTCACTTATCTGACTTCATTAGAGGTGAAAATGATAAAGGTAATGCTGTAGGCATGGTTCTTTTAGACTTACAGAAGGCTTTTGATACCGTGGACCACTCGATACTTTTAATGAAACTCCGTGCTTCTGGTCTGGGAGATGATATAACAATGTGGTTACAGTCATATTTGTCTGACAGGAAACAGCTTGTTGATGTGTCTGGCACCTTTTCGTCGTCAGAAAACATTTCCTGTGGTGTCCCACAGGGCTCCATTCTTGGTCCCTTGTTATTTTTAATCTACGTAAATGATATGTCAGCTGTTGTTACACATAAATTACTCTTGTATGCTGATGATTCTGCCATTTTAGTTTCGGATAAAAGTATATCTACGGTTGAGAAGATGCTTAGTGATGATCTAAAGCAAGTCAGTGAATGGTTAATTGACAACAAACTGTCATTGCACCTAGGTAAGACCGAATCAATTCTGTTTGGTTCACGGCAGAAACTCAGGTCACAATCCTTTCTAAATATTTCATGTGATGGAACACCCATTTCATCTACATCATCAGTCAAGTATTTAGGGGTTACAATTGATCAAAATTTGTCTTTTACTTCTATGGCAGAGTCAGTCATCAAGAAGGCCAATGCAAGGTTAAAGTTTTTATATCGAAAAAAGGAATTTTTATCCACAGATACTAGAAGGCTTCTAGTCATGTCTTTAATTCAGTGCCACTTTGACTTCAGTTGCTCTGTTTGGTACACTGGTTTAACTCAAATGTTAAAAAACAAGTTACAGGTCACCCAAAATAAACTTATCAGGTTCATATTAAATTTACATCCTAGGTCTCACATTGGTAAAGAACATTTTACTAGACTTAACTGGTTGCCTATTGAAAGTCGAGTAAACCAGATCACACTTTGTCATGTTTTTAAAATAAGCTCTAAGTTGGCTCCGCTATATATGGAAGATAATTTTACTCCAGTCAGTAATATTCACTATAAGAATACTAGGTTCAGAGTTAGAACACAGTCAGACTCTCCTAATACTGATCTAAACATGCATGATTGCAATAGGTTTGCCATTCCAAGGGTCAAGGGTTCTGGCAAAAAGTCATTTGCTTTCAATGGGTGTACTCTCTGGAACTCTCTTCCTCAGCATATCAGAGATGCCAAAAGTATTCCATCTTTTAAACACAGTGTTAGGGAGCATTTTTTAAGCCAGATAGATTTTTAATGTGCATCTCTTTAAGATTTCTTACTGTTGATTTAACTTGAATGTCAATATAGATAGATTTATTGTGTCTTATCTAGTTGCTGTATGATTATTTTTTAGCTTGGCAAATAATTTTATGTTAATTTTTAAACACTTAAATTGTGATAACTTCTTAATAATTGTCTAGTCTAGAACTTATCAGAATATATTCTATGCATTTAGGTTAGTGTAACTTAAATATGTCACATGTCTTTCATTATTATTCACTGTGATATTACTATATACTGTGATATAAAACGTTGTCTCCTATGTCATACAATATTATAACTAAAGGACCACAATGGAAATAAGGGTTTAATTGCAAACCCTTTATTGTGCAATCCTTAACGTATAATGTTGATTGACATGGCTTTGTTTATACATGCAGGTTGTTTTTTATTACTTATTGTGTGTATATAACATGCTGCCATGTAAATCTATGCATTTTATGTTGAAATAAATCTATCTATCTATCTATCTATTTATTGTCCGATCTTTATGAAACTTGGTAAGAAGATTCATCCCAATAATATCTTGGACGAGTTTAAAAATGATGCCGGTTGGTTGAAAAATATGGCCGCCTCGAGGGCGGGGCATATTTCCTCATATGGCTATAGTAAAACCTTGTTAACACTCTATTTTCCGATCTTCATGAAACTTGGTCAGAAGATTTGTCCCAATGATATCTTGGATGAGTTCGAAAATGTTTCGGTTGCTTTAAAAACATGGACTCTAGGGGGCGGGGCATTTTTCCTAATATGGCTATATATTGCTTTAGGTAAACCTTATTAACACTCTAGAGGCCACATTTATTGTCCGATCTTCATGAAACTTGGTCACAAGATTTGTACCAATGATATCTTGGACAAGTTTGAAAATGGTTCCAGTTGCTTGAAATACATGGTCACCAGGGGGCTGGGCATTTTTCCTTATATGGCTTCATGAATCTTCATGAAACCTTGTCAGAATATTTGTTTAAATGATATCTTGGATGTGTTTGAAAATGGTTCTGTTCTGTTCAATTTTTCCTTATATAGCTATAGTAAAACCTTGTTAACACTCTAGAAGCCATACATTGTATTTATTGTCCAATCATCATGAAACTTTGTCAGAAGATTTGTCCCAATGATATCTTGGACAAGTTTGAAAATGGTTCCAGTTGCTTGAAATACATGGTCACCAGGGGGCTGGGCATTTTTCCTTATATGGCTTCATGAATCTTCATGAAACCTTGTCAGAATATGTGTTTAAATGATATCTTGGATGTGTTTGAAAATGGTTCTGTTCTGTTCAAAACCATGGCTGCCAGGGTGTTCATTAGTCATGAAAGTTGGTAAGAACATTTTGTTCTAATGACATCTTGGGCTGCACAGAACAGGTCAGTTCCTTTGAATCTCAGTTTAGCGACTTTGGGCCTTTCAGGCCCTATTGTTTGCTTATAAAATGGCACAGTTTTAATACTTAAAGTGAAATTCATTTGCTTAAGGCATGTCAATATAAAATGACAAACACATTATATATACACTTTGAGGAATTAAATGATTTTTCACATGTTTTCTCAAAGGAGCATTTTGAAAGGTATGCATGTTTACATATTTAACAGTCTGTGCTTTCTTTCAGCTGCTGGACTCGTTGACATATTTGGTTTGATGGCTCTCACTCTTGAACTGAAGGTAGGTGACCAACCAAGTATGGATGATATAATTAGGGCAATATCAGGGGTCAATAATGTTACAGGGGCTACTGAAACAGGGTGGAAAGGCAAACAAGTATGTAACATTTATTGGTTTTCTAAAAGTGGGCTGAATTCATGGAAATTCTTAGTCTTACACTTGAAATGTTTTTGTTTAAGCACAGTCTTGCTAATGAAGGTTTGCAAAAATACATTAAACTTTAAAGATTACCACACTTCTTGTGTTGACCAGTTTTGAGGGGCAGCAGAGGGAGGTGCGAAAAAGATGCTTTCTCATTCTCAATCTTTAAATCACTATGTGAATGTATTTCAATGTTTCCTGGCCTGCCTCCGCAGGGTGGCGGTGGACAGGATGTAGGGGCCTTTGCCTTTTAGCTGTACTTTTATTCTTAAAACAGTATGGCTATTTTTTAATTTACTGTGTGGAAAAATTGTTTTCCAGTTTTTCCCATTATTTTAAGCTTCGAATCCTGAGTACCCTGGACTTGCGTAGCGTCCTACAGATGTCGTGCGTTAACACTGAACTTTATGACACATGCTGCGACCCTTCGATATGGAGACGGCTATATCTGAAGGACTTTGGAAGTGAGTTTTGTAACATGGTCATATAATTTTGTTGACATTCTAAGTGAGTTTTGTAATATGGTCTTATCATTTTATTGACATTCTTAATAAGTTTTGTAATATGGTCACATCATTGGATTTGTCATTGAGGTTTGTATTATGATCATATAATTTTATTGACATTTTCACTCAGTTTTGTAAAATGGTCTGATCATTTGGTTGACATTCTCATTGAGTTTTGAAATATGGTCAGATCATTTTCTTGACATTTCCAAAAATTATTGACCTATAATGTATTACTGCTTATGGCCTGAAATCATTCTTAAATGATCAGCAAAATAATTTACCAACCTTTTATTACATTTGTATTTAATTGACATTTATAACTACTTATGACACAGTTCTAAGTGATGAATTACAAACTTTTCTTTGCCTGCTTTTTACAGACCGAAGAGACAACAGTCTGTCACAGAACTGGAAAGAGGTATGTCAGGTCCATCTTATATCAGTTAAAAACGCTACCATAAATGTTTGATGCACAATAACAAAAAGAGCTATTCCAATGCATGATTCTGTCGGCATGAGGTGAACTACACTTGACTAGTTTACAAACACCAACAGTTTAACCACTTTCTGCAAAACATGTACTTAGATGCTTAAAAAATATTGCTTTTGTTAAAAGTATTTCAATCTACACTGTTTACACATGTGCGTAAAGTGTTGTCCCTGATTAGCCTGTGCAGTCTGCACAGGCTAATCAGGGACGCCATTTTCCACTTTTATGAGAATTTTTGTTTAAATGAAGTCTCTTCTTAGCAAAAATCCAATTTTGGTGGAAAGTGTCATCCCTGATTAGCCTGTGCACAGGGTAATCTGGGACGACACTTTCCGCACATGTATTATGCCCAGTTTTGTCAGAACGGGACTCATATTTTCACATTCCCAGCTCTACAAACAAGAGTTCAAGTCCAGGAAGGAGCGCAGGAAGCTCATGAGCAGAACCACCTTGATAGCCCCGCCCTTCTGGGGGCCTCAGTACCCCTTCGGTGGGCCCAGTCACTGGATGCCCCCTCTACCAGGCAGGGGCATCATTGGGGGCGATTACGACCTATATCCAAACTTTCCTAGTAAGTGACTTAAATGAACAACTCACAGTTGTTATCCATGTGTTGCAAATTAAAATTTATACATACAATTTCCAGAACTATGTTACACAGAGTTAAATAGTTTTATAGACATTAAAAAAGTTAAAGTTGTGCTTATACAACAAATTGACATTTGGGTATTTTATCCACGGGTCTGATTGAATACAACATGTTCACAGTAGTGTTTTGATAGGAGGTCAAAGGGACATGGCGTATTACTTTCAAAAAGGGCATTTTAAAGGACAGTTGAGGCAAAAAAAGGGCAAGAACGTTCTGTGAATACCTGGTTATGGGAGAAACTTATAATTGCATCAGAGGCAGTCGTGGGAAAATCATAAAATTATTTAAAAAAACACAGAGTGGCGCTTAAGAAAGGCAGCATGGTGCAGCGCCATGCAAAAATGGCCTGGGAAAAACACTACACAGGGATACTCACAATGGAGACTGTGTTTCAAACTTTTGGATTATGTACATTACTTTGGTGCACGAGATCCATGACCACACTTGCTCCAGGACCAATATTAGCTGCATTTTAATGATGTTAATGGTTTTTTGTTTGCAAAACACATCCCATTATTCATATTTGAAAACAATTTAACTATTGTTTTAAGATTTAAGCATTGAGACTGTGTTGTTTGCCTTATAAAAAAGTCACGTAAAATCTAGAATTTTTCTATTTAGCAAACACACTTCAATTATTTGGCAAATGTAAAATGTTGCGCAACGCGGCTAAAGTACACAATACTGAACAAGAAGAACTGGAATGGATAGGTTGCTGTATTGCAGCTGTATAGTGCCTTTGTTTCTAGCTTTATTCTCGGCACAATTAAGTGCATGAATTTTCACCCTAAATCAACTCTGTGTTACAGGTGGTCTTCCGGGAATACCGGGCCGGTTTGGCCCTCGCTTGCCCACCCTGCCACAACCCCGTTACGACCTGATAGGGCCAATTGTGGATCCAGGGCCCGACCCTTTCCATATCCCCCGTCGGCTCGGTCCTAGTAGGGGCGGCTTTGGGGTCAGAGGGGGCTTTGGAATGGGGCGAAGGTTCTTTTAGCTTCGCGCTGTTTGTGAGCGAAACATTGTATTAACTCATGGGCAAATGAAGAGGTGTTGCTTTACATGGAGGCAGTTTACCAAAAAAAATGGCAACAACTGAAATTGTGTTGTTATACCGGTTTGTGTTTACTTTTTGAGTCAGACATGGAAACATTTCCGTAATGATGGAAGGATAAGGTTATTGTGCTATATTATGAACTGATTTCATTCAGTCACATGTGGACCATGAGCATGAAATATGCAGTTTGAGGCATGATATGGGAGTTCAACATATACCCTGCTTTTCTTATGATTCCATGCATGTAGTTACGTTAGATTAAAATTTACGCTAAGAACATGTTTTTAAAATAACTAAAGCGGTACAGTTAATATGCTTTGTTTTGTCCTTGTGGAGCAGAAAGATCTATGTCACATTTTGTCCACCATACTGTACCGGGGTTATTGCAAATATTTATGCCCCCCTTCGAAGAAGAGGGGGTATATTGCTTTGCTCATGTCTGTCTGTCGGTCCGTCGGTCTGTCGGTCCGTCCACCAGGTGGTTGTCAGACGATAACTCAAGAACGCTTGGGCCTAGGATCATGAAACTTCATAGGTACATTGATTATGACTCGCAGATGACCCCTATTGATTTTGAGGTCACTAGGTCAAAGGTCAAGGTCACAGTGACCTGAAATAGTAAAATGGTTTTTGAATGATTACTCAAGAACGCATACGCCTAGGATCATGAAACTTCATGGGTAGATTAATCATGACTTGCAGATGACCCCTATTGATTTTGAGGTCACTAGGTCAAAGGTCAAGGTCACGGTGACCCGAAATAGTAAAATGGTTTCCAGATGATAACTCAAGAACGCATACGCCTAGGATCATGAAACTTCATGGGTAGATTGATCATGACTCGCAGATGACCTCTATTGATTTTGAGGTCACTAGGTCAAAGCTCAAGGTCACGGTGACCCGAAATAGTAAAATGGTTTTCGGATGATAACTCAAGAACGCATACGCCTAGGATCATGAAACTTCATAGGTAGATTGATCATGACTTGCAGATGACCCCTATTGATTTTGAGGTCACAAGGTCAAAGGTCAAGGTCACGGTGACCCGAAATAGTAAAATGATTTTCGGATGATAACTCAAGAACGCTTTTGCCTAGGATCATGACACTTCATAGGTACATTGATCGTGACCCGCAGATGACCCCTATTGATTTTCAGGTCACTAGGTCAAAGGTCAAGGTCACAGTGACAAAAATCGTATTCACACAATGGCTCCCACTACAACGGACAGCCCATATGGGGGGCATGCATGTTTTACAAACAGCCCTTGTTTATTTTGCCATGTTTCAAGCTATTAAATTTTCTGTAAAGGTATTTCACATAAACGTTGTGCATCAACGCTGGTTGGAAACTAGTTCTTATTTCAATTTACACCCATAATTGCGCATTTTGTTAAGATCAAATGTAATGATTCAGTGTAAATAATGGCTTTCGCCATGCTCTTAAAAAAGAATAAATTGTTGGGTTAAAAAAGCGTGTTATATCCAAGTTTCAAATATATTATTTATAAAATCATATAAACTGTTCAATATATTACAGAATATCACTCGACGGCATAATTAAAACCTTGCACCTGTAACCATGGCTGAGATATGCTCCAAATCAGTACCAATCACCGCCCACAGCGTCAGTCAGCTCAAAGCACCCATGTGTTTTTTTTAGCTCACCTGAGCACGTTCACCTGAGCACAACGTGCTCATGGTGAGCTTTTGTGATCGCTTTTTGTCCGTCATGAGTCGTCCGTCGTGCGTCGTCAACATTTTGCCTTGTGAACACTCTAGAGGCCACATTTATTGTCTGATCTTAATGAAATTTGGTCAGAACATTTGTCCCATTGATACCTCGACTGAGTTCGAAACTGGTACATGCTGGGTAAAAAACTAGGTCACTAGGTCAAAAAAAAGAAAAACCTTGTGAACACTGTAGAAGTCACATTTGATGCCCAATCTTCATCTAACTTTGTCAAAATGTTTGTCTAAATGATATGTTGGTTGAGTTCAAAAATGGTTCCGGTCCGTTGAAAAACATGGCCGCCAGGGGGTGGGCAGTATTCCTTATATGGCTATAGAGAAACCTTGTGAACACTCTAGAAGTCACAATTTTTGCCCAATCATCATGAAACTTGGTCAACACATTGGTTTTATTGATATCTTAGACGAGTTCAAAAATGGTCCAGATCGGTGAAAAAACATGGCCGCCAGGGGGCAGGGCAGTTCTCCTTATATGGGTATTGTAAAACCTTGTAACACTCTAGAGGTCACATATATAGTCCAATCTTCATGAAATTTGGTCGGAAGTTTTGTCTCAATGATATATTGGATGAGTTCGAAAATGGTTACGTTTGCTTGAAAAACATGGCTGCCAAGGGACGGGGCATTTATCCTTATATGGCTATATATGGCTATAGTAAAATCTTGTTAACACTCTAGAGGCCACATTTATTGTCCGATCTTCATGAAACTTGGTCAGAAGATTCACCCCAATAATATCTTGGACGAGTTCAAAAATGATGCTGGTTGGTTGAAAAACATGGCTTCCAGGGGGCAGGGCATTTTTCCTTATATGGCTATAGTAAAACCTTGTTAACACTCTAGAGGCCACATTTATTTTCAGATCTTCGTGAAACTTGGTCAGAAGATTTGTTCTAATGATATCTTGGATGAGTTCGAAAATGGTTTCGGTTGCTTAAAAAACATGGCCACTAGGGAGCGGGGCATTTTTCCTAATATGGCTATATATCATGCTTTAGTAAAACCTTGTTAACACTCTAGAGGCCACATTTATTGTCCGATCATCATGAAACTTTGTCAGATGATTTGTCCCTATGATATCTTGGATGAGTTTGAAAATTGTTCCGGTTGGTGGAAAAACATGGCCGCCAAGGGGGCGTGGCATGTTTCCTTATATAGCTATAGTTAAACCTTGTTAACACTCTAGAAGCGATATTTATTGTACGATCATCATGAAACTTTGTCAGAAGATTTGTCGCAATGAAATTTTGGACAAGTTGGAAATTGGTTCCAGTTGCTTGAAAAACATGGCCACCAGTGGGCGGGGCATTTTTCCTTATATGGACTTATGAATCGTCAGTATATTTGTTTAAATGATATCTTGGATGTGTATGAAAATGGTTCTGGTCTGTTGAAAAACGTGGCTGCCAGGGTGTTCACTTTTCATGAAAGTTGGTAAGAACATATTGTTCTAATGACATCTTGGGCTGCACAGAACAGGTCAGTTCCTTTGAATTTCAGGTGAGCGACTTTGGGCCTTTCAGGCCCTCTTGTTTACTATATGCTATATTTAATGCCCTTCTATGTACATGTACATAACTTATGTTTGTTTTGTTACATTCGCATTACGTTTACAAAACGGATATCAATAAAAAAAATCAAAACTGTCTTTCATTCTTACATTGTGAAAATGTAACCATTTATTTAATGTTTTTCTGGTTTTGACTATTCGTTCCAACCAAGTTTGTGCCCCACTTACACATGGACACGTTCGCCGCTAGGATGTTACTGCTCGGGCTCACAAGTGGGCAGCCAGTGTACAGGTTGGCGTTGAAACTTTTTAAAAGGGAAAAAACGCAGACCAGAGAAAGGCTCGTGTATGCATCGACATGATGAACTATGGACAGGAAATTACCAAAATAACGTTTACATTTGCACATTTGAATATTTTGTCAGGAAAAAAGAGACGTATGTGAGAATTAAAAACAAATTAAACGATTTAAAAAGTATGATGCACAAACACAATCGCGTTTACGGACTAATGATTTTCATCACTTATTATAAAGAGTGGGTGGCATTTGCAAATGATTGTTGTGTGGAGAGAAAAATAAATGTAAAGCGTTTACAGAACAAGAAACATACTTTCAAGCAATGCGACTCGATCATAATTATTCCATGAAAACAACAGGCAATACATTTAGAGCGATAACGAAGCAGGCTGTATAATCAGACTACTGCAATAACGGAACATTTAGAGACAATATGTGTCGCGTTCTGAGAAAACTGGGCTTAATGCATGTGCGTAAAGTGTCGTGCCACGACACTTTCCGCTTTTATTGTATTTTTAGTTTCAAGAAAGTCCATCCTTACCGAAAATCATGTTTAGGAGGAAAGTTTCGTCTCTAATTAGCCTGTGCAGACTGCACAGGCTAATCTGGGACAACACTTTACGCACATGCATTTTGCCCAATTTTCTCAGAACAATACATATGATTATATACCGATTTTGTTAACGTTTGGATATTCGCGTGTTTAAAGTCATCCGCAATATACCTTTGTAAAGAATTGATCCTACTGGACTAGAGTAAACTTGAAATCATTATTCCGTTGATTGTATTAGAATCTTTGCCTTTTACATCTTCAAATATGGCGCAATACACGTGCGTCCTGTTTGTCACCACCAATTTTCAATACGTTTTGTTGCATTAGATCACTACGGGTTATTTGTTAAGATGAATTAAATAACCAAACGCTTATATCAAAAAGCAATCGAATCATAATAATTCGATCTACCTGTCATCATATCGAAAATGATACAAAACTAAAATTGTATCTTATTATTTACTTACAACGATCATTTCAAATGCATACTTTTAAGTATCGGGTATAACCATTGTCTTTAATAGGAATACGTGCCAACACATACCAATCAACCCACGTAAGGCAAATCTTACGGTCAACTACAAAATCCGAATAAAGCCATATCGCTCCGTTTGTCGCCCTTGATGAAAGAAGGGCGAGATTATAGAAATAGCCCTTCTTTCATCAAGTGCGACACACGGAGCGATACACGATATTTTGCGTGGAACACGAAAGCGACACGCGATATTTTGCGCGATACACGAAGCGACGCGCGAGAATGTACCACGAAATATCGCCCTTGTGTAGGTAGACCAAAAGGCGATATATCGTGGTAAATATCGTGTATCGCGCAAAATATCGTGGGTCGCTTCGTGTATCGCGCAAAATATCGTGTGTCGCTGTGAGTATCGCGCAAAATATCGTGTCTCGCGTTCAAAGGGCGACACACGAAACACGAAGAGACACACGATATTTTGCGCGATACACGAAGTGACTCACGATATTTTCCGATTTTACGTTTGTAAATTAGAAGAAATGACAATACAACACAATGCTATCGTTTTCAAAAAGCTATCATTCACTTGAAACATAAGCCCGTATTTTGTTTATTCGTGTACATCCATGTATATTCTTGAGTAATAATGAAATGTCGTCTTCATTTTCGAGCATTTAATTACCAATATTTGTATTTCGATTTGAGTATAGTTTGCAAGCGATTTTCTCCTAAAAGACATTTTCCGTGTTTTGTAGGCGCATGCATAAGCCGCTATAGTGGCTAAATGTTGATCTAGATCATAAGAAAATTGCTTTATGAAAGGAATCGCACGATAATAATATACAATTAAGTACCGCAGGCCAAACTATAAATTTAGCGTGGAAGGTAATATTTTTCGCTGTATTGGGTTGACATTTATTGAGTAAGCAGCAAAACTACACCTTATTTTGTGGAAGAGTGTTTTGTGATGATCTTTTGCATTTTCCTGTTGAAAAATGGCGATATGTCAACCTTCAAAAGTGAAATCTTGTAGACAAAAGAAAGCAAGGACCCTAAATGCATTATTTTATGTCTAAATGCATTGTTGTGTGCATACATGCATACTGATGTACCTATAGGTATAACTATATTTTTGTCGATATGCATGTACTAAGCCTTATCTTAATATCGACGAATGGGCCATGGAACGAATGCATACATACATCTTGAGTGAACATTAATTTGTGGTGCTTCATTTTCTGCGAAGTAAAACGTAGTTTACACGCCTTCGTCTCTTGAAATTAACTTTATTAGGTCGCCGATTCCCACTTGCAGTATAAGTTAAGTTATATCTTATGTCTTTCACTAAAATGTATATAATTGCATGTAGTGAAAATAAACCGCAAGGCTAACTGTTATTATGTGATAAAGAGGTCTTCAGTCTTGTTGTGAAGTTAATTATAAAGTCTGTATAGTGTAGGAAGTAAAAAAAACAATGTCTCATACATTTCAAATCGCCTTTTTTCTGTAATTGTAAAGGATTCACGCCCTTTTTGCGGTATTTTGTTGTTGCTTGTTATCGCCTTCCCTGAGATTTCCGACGTATAAACATGGATGCTTTACGAAGTGTTTTATCAGCTGTGGGTTGTTTAATTAACCCTTTTATGCCTAGTGGACTCTCCCATCACTCTAGTTTGGTTCAATTTATTTCCAAAATTAGGGATGTCTTGTATATTTATTTCTATATTTAGAATATAACTTACTGAAATTCATTTAAGCAAACAGCGCAGACCCAGATGAGACGCCGCATCATGCGGCGTCTCATCTGGATCTACGCTGTTTGCAAAGTCCTTTTTTTCAGGACGCTAGACATAAATGGGTTAAGTTGACTTTTTTATCAAGATTTCCGATTAGAAAAAAAAAATGAAAAAATACATTAACCATAGAGGAGCAGAAAATGACGCTGACATTTCGGAGTTTTTAGGTACATTACAGGGAAGGCAAAAAAGAACTTTTCAGTGTTAAAAGAAAAAAATAAGTTTTGGTACACTTTGTTTTTACAATACATTACTTTATGCCCTAACAATATGTGGTTATCAATTAGCTACAGTTCGATAAGCATAATCCCACTTTATTTGTATAGAATTGTGAAGTAACATAAGTTTTTTAGCTGTTTTTCACTCACACTTTAAAGGTCTATTTAATGCAGCAACAAGCGATATATGTTAACAAGGATGATGCGCATCAATATATATATATATATATATATATATATATTGAAAATTATTATTTTAATAAATGTCATTGTTGAAACAATACTTAATAACATAATGGATGTGCTAAAGGTGTCGTCCAAGATTAGTCTTTGCAGTCTACGCAGGCTAATTAGAGACGACACTTTCCGCATAAACAGGATTTTCGCTAAGAAAATACTTTATTCAAACGAAAACATCCATAAAAGCGGAAAGTGACGTCCCTGATTAGATGCGCCTTTATATGCAAACTTACCTTGCAAATACGACACACATATGACATATCTGCATGAAAACAGATTAAATACATGTATACCGAATAAACAATCCGTTAAGAAACTTAACACAGTTAATGTATAATGTAAACAAATTATTCGAAGATACAAACCTTGGATATTTTTTTAAGGGATCTTTTCACGGTTTGGTTAATTGACAAAATTGAAAAAAGTTGTTTCAGATTCGCAAATTTTCGGTTTTGTTATGATATTTGTGAGGAAACAGTATTACTGAACATTTGCCATGGTCTTATATAGCCATTATATGCATCTTTTGACGATTTAAAAAACTAAAAATTATAAAGCGTTGCAACGCGAAACGATTGAAAAATTTGGAGAGTTCTGATGTTGTCGTTTACATTTGTGAAACTACGAAGATTGCTTTTATAAAGTATAAAATACGCATCTTATGTATGCTTGGTAGGATAGCTCAGTTGGCTAATGCGTTTTTACTGCATGATTCCGGGGGTCACTGGTTCGAGCCCTGCTGAGGGCCACTTTTTTCCTTTTTAAATTTTATTTTTGATTTTTTACTGGAGCTTTTACATTTTAATGTTAACATTTATCAATATAAAGCATTTAATGAAAAACTTCAAAACATGCCAAAATCTGTGAAAAGGCCCCTTTAAAATATATTGTTTGCGGGGTAATTATTTCTTGTTACAATTAGCCATTCATAATAAAAACGATTTTAAACTTAAAAAAAGTCGCAAGTAAAATGCGATGTTACCATTTTATGGCATATATTTATTATTTATAACAGCTGTCGAACACTCTTCGGCCAATTTACACGTACAACACGCATACGTGTGTCGCGCTAACACCAAATCATTGATCACATCCGTTCATAAACATCCTATTTCATAGGAAATTTTTATATTTTTGTACCTATATATTAAACAGCGCAGGTGTAGATTTTATGCGTGCATGGTAATAAATGCTATCAAGCTTCTAAATCTCTCTTTTTAGCAGAAATATAATATTTGCTAAAGTAAACGTCATTATATTAGTAAACATATAGTAACGGATGTGCCTTAAGGGAACAGGAATGCCTCCATATATATCCGTCAACTGCAGTTTGCATTTTTTAGTCTAGTTAATAGCTGATCGTGCGATACGGTGTAGTCAGAATGGTAACTTATTGGCGGAGCCTAATATGCAACAAATGTTTGTATCCGATGAGCGAAGCTTTAAAACGGCAATTTGAGAATTACACAGGTCTTATATTTATAACCAAAGGTCAAACAGTGCACGTCACCTTCACTTAAAATAGACATTTAAACTTAAACTAAATATAGGTATGTTAATAAACCCTAATATACACAAAACATAACAATTGTGTTGGTAAAATAGGTTAACATATGTAAACGAGGGCAAACCATACTCAACATATTAACCTATATTCTTTTAAGGACAACCCATACTAAACATATTAACCTATTGACTATGAAGGGCAAACCATACTAAACATACAAACATACAGACTATTAAGGGTAAAAACATACTAAACATATTAACCTTTAGGCTATTAAGGACAAACCATACTGAACATATCAACCTATAGGCTATTTAAGTATTAAGGGCAAACCATACTAAACATAATAACCTATAGGCTATCAAGGGCAAACCATACTAAACATATTAATCTAAAGATTATGAAGGGCAAACCATACAAGACGAATTAAAATATAGACTACGAAGGGCAAACCATACTTAACATATTAATCTATTGGCTAACAAGGGCAAACCATACTAAACATATTAACATATAGGCTATAAAGGGCAAACCATACTTAACATAATAACATAAAAGCTATTAAGGGCAAACCATGCTAAACATATTAACCTTTAGGCTATCAAGGGCAGATAATACTAAACATACATACATATAGACTATTAAGGACAAGCCATACTAAACATATCAACATATAGGCTATTAAGGACAAACCCTACCATACTAAACATATTAACCTATAGACTATGAAGGGCAAACCATACTGAACATAGTAACCTATAGACTATTAACAACAAACCATGCTAAAAATATTAATCTATAAACTTTTAAGGAGAAACCATACTAAACATAGTAACCTGTAGACTAGTAAGGAAAAACCATACTAAACATATTAACCTATAGAATATTCAGGGCAAACCATAGAAAACATATTAACCTATAGACTATTGGCTATAAAGGACAAACCATACTAAATTTATGAACCTATTGACTATTAAGGGCAAACCATACTAAACATATTAACCTATAGACTATTTAGGACAAACTGTACTAAACATATGAACCTATAGACAATTAAGGGCAAACCATACTAAACATATTAACCTATAGACTGTTTTGGGAAAAATATACTAAACATATTAACCTTTAGGCTATCAAGGACAAACAATACTTAACATATGAACTTATAGACTATTAAGGGCAAACCATACTAAACATATGAACCTATAGACAATTAAGGGCAAACCATAGTAAGCATATTAACCTATAGACTATGTATGAAGGGAAAACTATACTAAACATATTAACCTTTATGCTATCAAAGGCAAACCATACTAAACATACAAACATATAAACTATTAAGGACAAACCATACTAAATATATCAACATAAAGGCTATTAAGGACAAACCATACTTAACATATTAACCTTAAGACTATGAAGGGCAAACCATACTAAACATATTAACCTATAGGCTATCAATGGCAAACCATACTAAACATAATAATATAAAGGCTATCAAGGGCAAACAATACTAAACATATCCTATAGGTTAACAAGGGCAAACCATACTAAACATATTAACCTATAGGCTATTAAGAACAAACCATGCTAAACATATTAACCTATAGACTATTAAGGACAAACCTTACTAAACATTTTAGGCTATAGGATATTAAGGGCAAACTATACTAAACATAATATCCTAAAGGCTATTTAGGAAAAGCCATACTAAACATATTAACCTATAGACTGTAAAGGACAACTCATACTAAACATATGAATCTATAGACTATTAAGGACCAACCATACTAAACATATTAACCTATAGGCTATTAATGCAAACCATACTAAACATATTAACCAATAGACTTTTAAGGAGAAACCATACTAAACATATTAACCTATAGACTATTTAGGAAAAACTATGTTAAACACATTAAAATATAGTTTATCAAGGGCAAACCACACTAAACATATTAATATATTGACTATTCAGGGCAAACCATACTAAGCATATTAACATATAGACTATTAGGGACAAACTATACTAAATATATTAACCTATAGACTTTTAAGGACAACCCATACTAAACATATTAACCTATAGACTATTAAGGACAAACTATACTAAACATATTAACCTATAGACATTTAAGGACAAACCATACTAAACATATTAACCTATAGACATTTAAGGACAAACCATACTAAACATATTAACCTATAGACATTTAAGGACAGACCATACTAAACATATTAACCTATAGACATTTAAGGATAAACCATACTAAACATATTAACCTATAGACTAGTAAGGGCAAACCATACTAAACATATTAACCTTTAGACTAGTAAGGGCAATCCATACTAAACATATTAACCTATAGACTATTTAGGGAGAACCATACTAAACATATTAACCTATAGACTATGAACGGAAAACTATAGTAAACATATTAACCTATAGATTTTTTAGGACAATCCGTACTAAACATATCAACTATAGACTATTAAGGGCAAATCATACTAAACATATTAACCTATAGACTATTTAGGAAAAACTATGTTAAACACATTAAAATATAGTTTATCAAGGGCAAACCACACTAAACATATTAATATATTGACTATTCAGGGCAAACCATACTAAACATATTAACATATAGACTATTAGGGACAAACTATACTAAATATATTAACCTATAGACTTTTAAGGACAACCCATACTAAACATATTAACCTATAGACTATTAAGGACAAACTATACTAAACATATTAACCTATAGACTATTAAGGACAAACCATACTAAACATATTAACCTATAGACATTTAAGGACAAACCATACTAAACATATTAACCTATAGACATTTAAGGACAGACCATACTAAACATATTAACCTATAGACATTTAAGGACAGACCATACTAAACATATTAACCTATAGACTATTAAGGACAAACCATACTAAACATATTAACCTATAGACATTTAAGGACAAACCATACTAAACATATTAACCTATAGACATTTAAGGACAAACCATACTAAACATATTAACCTATAGACTTTTAAGGACAACCCATACTAAACATATTAACCTATAGACTTTTAAGGACAACCCATACTAAACATATTAACCTATAGACTATTAAGGACAAACCATACTAAACATATTAACCTATAGACATTTAAGGACAAACCATACTAAACATATTAACCTATAGACATTTAAGGACAGACCATACTAAACATATTAACCTATAGACATTTAAGGATAAACCATACTAAACATATTAACCTATAGACTAGTAAGGGCAAACCATACTAAACATATTAACCTTTAGACTAGTAAGGGCAATCCATACTAAACATATTAACCTATAGACTATTTAGGGAGAACCATACTAAACATATTAACCTATAGACTATGAACGGAAAACTATAGTAAACATATTAACCTATAGATTTTTTAGGACAATCCGTACTAAACATATCAACTATAGACTATTAAGGGCAAATCATACTAAACATATTAACCTATAGACTATTTAGGAAAAACTATGTTAAACACATTAACATATAGGTTATCAAGGGCAAATCACACTAAACATATTAATATATCGACTATTCAGGGCAAACCATACTAAACATATTAACCTATAGACTATTAAGGACAAACTATACTAAATATATTATCCTATAGACTTTTTAAGGACAAACCATACTAAATATATCAACTATAGACTATTAATGGCAAATCATACTAAACGTATTAACCTATAAACAATTAAGGGCAAACCATACTATTTCATGAAAGCTCTTAAATAGCTTATTACATGCGTACGATATGTAGAAAAAAGTGAGGAGTCCACCACCTGTATTCCACAGGACACCTAAGGTTTGCCCTCGGTCCGTCCGTTTATCCGTCCGTCCTTCTGTCCTTCATAAAACCCGGATCCAGCGATTTCTCAAAATTTACTGAAGATAATTATTTTTATATAACGGGGTTATTTTTACAGTATTTTAAAATCAAATCGACGTATTCAAAATATTTATATTAAAGAGCTCAGTGTACTTCACACTGGGAGTCTAACTATCCAAAAGAGTGTTGAAGCGGACTGATACCAATATGACGAACTTTTATTCAAACATCTAAATGTATCAGTCAGTTCGTAAATCCTCAGTTTAGATTCATCTTAGGAAATTTGTTTATGGCCCCTGGAAATTACTACCCAAAAAAGGGCATAAGCCTTCTGGTTGCAACTTGCAGATATTCCTGGTTCGAATTCTTTACCAACTCGCACACCTCGTATTTCTCACCTAATGGGTGAATCATTGCACAGATATCAACACACTTGTCCATCGTCAGTAGCGTAATCGTGTTCAGAGACTTATTCTCGCCGAGGAAACTTCCGGTAGTGGGCGACAGCGTATTCGACAGCAGTCCGACGATTTTATTTCGGCTGAGAACGCTTTCGGTGAACACCGCGGCTCCGGAATTACCGATCGTGGATTCGCACGTGCGAAGTGCTACGCTTCCGCTAAAAAGCAGTAAATTGTCACGTGCGAGGCACGTGGATTCTTGTAACCAATACGAGTTAGCGGTGTTAAACGAAAGGAAATTCAAATCCGAGTGGAGAATCTTTGTCGTAGGCAGCGTCAGCTGCATGAACGTGTCCCGACCACCGACGGGAAGGTCAAGTTGTAGAACTGCGTAATCGAACGCGGCGCGCGCGATATCCGGAAGGAACCGCATTTTAAGCCACCTGATGGGAACGTTTATCTTCAATATGTAGTGTATCCGGAAGCCGATCTTGTTCGGAACCTTTACCTTAAGCATCTCCATGTTGTTTTTGAACCCTTCCCCATCGTGTACACAGTGAGCCGAGGTTAACACGTGCTCATTGGTGATAAGCGTACCCGTGCATCCGGAAGAGAGCTTTACAACGTTGTAATAGGGAAATTTTCGTATTTCCGTGTTCGAAATGACAGCAGGTAGTGTCGATTCTGACACATGTTCGAAATACCGTTTAGTTTGCTTATTGTACACGGCCCTGTAACCTGTAGCACGTGGCGACTTGGATAGATGTGGCTTCCTCTCCAAAGGATCCGTTTTGCCATATTCGCCATATTGAAACGGGTTTACATTAAACGAGATATACCCGGGAGCTTCCAAAGATGGCTCCGACACAGATTCCTGAAATTGCCTAAGTTCGTTCAAAATGGCTTTAAGGCTTTCAAGTTTTTCGAAGGCGTGTGCAATCTTGGAATTTGACGGCGAGTTCAGAAATACCAGCAGAACGATGAGTATAAACTTTCCGCGCATGTTCAAATGCGAAGATAGCTGCTAGCCTGCAGAAAATAGCAACAATAATTATGTATACTATGGCGTATATATATATTATATTTATACAAATATAAATATATATATATATATATATATATATATATATATATATATATATATATATATATATATATATATATATATAATTTATTTATTATATGTTTTATATACCCATGTTTGTGTGGTATAATTGGATATATATGTTGTATAAAGTCATATAACGACTTAATTAAACGATAGCATCCAAATTGAAAGAATACACCTACGTTATTGTAAACAGGTGCTTGAAGTCCGATCTCAAACACAAAATAATTTCATTTACGGAGAACTTGGGCGTAAACCCCTAATAAATAAAAGAATTGTTTATGTTTTAAAATATTGGTTACAAATCTTACAATCCGATGATGTTAAATATATTAAAATTGTTTATAATATGTTATTACATGATCTTGAATTGTATCCCGAAAAAAAATTATTGTGCAAAATCTGTTAAACATATATTAAAAAGTCTAGGTTTTGGTGAAGGCATGGTATTTTCAGGGAGTAGGAGACATAAATTGTTTTATATCCATTGTAAAACAGCGTATATCTGATATATACGTCCAGAATTTGTTTGTTATATGCATATGGTGCAATCGTGCAAATGTCTATATTCACATTATTTGTTTGAGTATAATTCTTAAAGATAAAAGAAAAACACAAAACGAAATATTGTTGTTGTTTTTGTATTTATAAAAAATAAATAAAACACCTGCGTGAAGAAAATATATGAAAGTAAGAAAGCATTTACTTATTCCGGCCACAAACCGATAGCGCAGTAAAAAAGGCAAATCATAATAGTAGTATATATTTAACCAAACAGTAAATTACCAAAGGGCAAAAGTTTCAATTTTTCACATGCATTATTGTGCCTTCCTGCTTTTCGTATAATGACAAAACGTTGTGTGAAGCATGTCAAATATCAATATATTAATTTATCAAATATGTTATCAAAGTTGATGTTCTTTGCATTTAAATCATACAAATATACCGGTTTAAAAAGAGTTTAAATTTCGACTCTAGTTAACAAATGTTTTCCTGATCGCGACTTGTCCATATCGATTTATAAATTTCGGTATTTAGATATTATAAGTGCCATTAATTCATTTTTATTTTCTGTCATGTAAACTCGTTGTTTAAGCAAGTGGGTTTATAACGGATTCAATTATCAGGATATTGTGATGAAAAACTTCCATCCGGAATTCACGATCAACAGTTACTTTGTTGTGATGTGTCGGATGTGATTTATTTTGAAATATTGATTTTTGAAAGAATGATTTTTGATTTTTGTATCATATTTTGCATATTTTGTATTATCATCATCATCATGATTATCATCATAGTCGTCGTTGTCTTCGTCGTCGTCGTCGTCCACGTCGTCGGAATTGATAAGGAAGTTATTAACATTTAACTGTATAGTTATTTTTTCCCGTGTATGTTCGTATGCATGTTTCAAAATATATACTTGTGTAATGTAACTGAAGACCACATTGAAAAAAAAAATTACCTCTTAATGTGAATTCTTCATGAAATAAACTTGTTATTATTATTAGTAGTATTAGTATTATTAGTATTAATATTTTTTTTATTATTATTGTACTTGCTAGCGACATGTAATGCTTAACGATGGCTGAATATGTACTACGCTTGTAAAATGAAAAACTAAAACACAATCAGACCACGTATGGCATAACAATTGTAAACTACAAACATTGAATAAACACGCTTGTATACACACAACCAATCATGAAAATAAAAAAAAATCGTTGAATAATTATGTACAGTGTTAAAAGCTTAAAAAGAAACCAACACAGCAACAACAACAACAACACATGTGTTAACCTGATGAACAATTTGAAATTGATTATACAAAAAATATACGTGTATGTTAATTGTTACACGTTGATAATATTTATAAAAAAAATATGCGTTAATAAAACTTGAAACATCTACACCACACTCCAGTCATACCTTCCTAGCGGATTCCAAATAGCCGAGCTTATCCTAGTAACCGATGTTTGTTGAAGCTAGAATCATTCCGATATTGCCGTTTATGATAGTATTATACGAATGTAGTCCATACCGTGGCGATTGCCTCTATTATGGCGAAAATATGACGAGGTAATTTGGCAGAAAATATCTCTGTAAGAGACTCACTTCTGGAAACAATCATTACTCCCCCGCAGATTGCACAAATAATCATACCATTTATTTTCTTAAGTTTGTTTCGCCTCTCTTTTAGTCCCTTTATTATATTATAACCACGCTCTGTGAAAACCGGGCTTAATGCATGTACTTAAAGTGTCATATTTTATTGTTTTTTCCGTCCAAAAGAGTCGTCTCTTTTGAGTGAAAATCCACTGGATGGAAAGTAACGTGCCTGATTAGCCTTTGCGGTCTGGAACGACACTCTACGCACATGCGGTCTGGAACGACACTACGCACATGCGGTCTGGAACGACACTCTACGCACATGCGGTCTGGAACGACACTCTACGCACATGCGGTCTGGAACGACACTCTACGCACATGCGGTCTGGAACGACACTCTACGCACATGCGGTCTGGAACGACACTCTACGCACATGCGGTCTGGAACGACACTCTACGCACATGCGGTCTGGAACGACACTCTACGCACATTTGGTCTGGAACGACACTCTACGCACATGCGGTCTGGAACGACACTCTACGCACATGCGCACATGCATTCAATCCCATTTTCCCAGAGCGCGTTTCATATATGAGGTATTTTAATTTTAGAAAAATGCTACGGTCAGTATTTGAACTGTATTTACTTTACATAATACTTTGAAATAATATATATAATAAGGAAACTCCTTATGCATGTCTCTAGAAGTTTAAATGATGCTAGTTATATTGTTTTATAATTGTTCGTCCAAGATGTGGGCCCGAGTATTTTATACATGTACACTCACAATTTTGTATGTATTTTGTAGCTTAACCTTTTAACAAATAATTATACAATATGAATGGCCTTTTTACCATAACTTCTTTGTCCTTCCCATTGTGTCGGGAACTCTGTCGTTGACACCGATAATAAATCTAGAACACCACCACTCCTACTTTTCCATGACTCTTTCATGTTTTGGATAGTACAAAATTGCGGATCAATATTAGGGCATTTGAACCGTTGACATAACAATAAATAGTATCAGCTAAAACTCCGTATGCAGTACAAATCTCAAAGAAGCCATTTTATTACGTCATACAATTTTCATTGTGTTGGATAGTCTTTATCCGTCTCTCAACAGTGTTAACCAAATTTAGGCGGATGTCTACGTTGATATTTTGTCGTTTATTTGAATGTACGTTTATGCTGACGTTTAAAACGCTTAGATGCACCAGGACCACGTTGAACTAAATGTATGCAAATGCCAGATAGAGTCTGCTTGAGGGGAGGTACTCCTTAAACTACGTTGCGCAATATGGATGAATAGTATTTCATCGCGACTGTAATGCACCGCAGTTTTCTCAGGTTTTTAACATGTTAAACGTTCTTCCACAATATACCAAAACGTTATGTCATATAAACTCAAAGTAATACACGTGGTACAACGTAGAGATACGTAAACTTAACGAGGGGACTGTCACGTGATTCTTCTTCCCTCGTTAACCGCTGTGTTTAATCTATGACGTGACACGCATCATCCCAGTCACGTGACACGATACATTTTTACACGACACACTATGGCATAACAAGACATTCATCATTCTATAACACGACATACACCACTGTTTGACACGACATACATAATTCAATAACACGATGTACATCACTGTATAACAAGACATACACCACTCTTTATTACGACCTGCATCACTGTATAACAAGACATGCATCACTGTATAAAACGACATGAATCACTGTATAACACGACATGAATCACTGTATAACACGACATGCATCACTGTATAACACGACATGCATCACTGTATAACACGACATGAATCACTGTATAACACGACATGAATCACTGTATAACACGACATGCATCACTGTATAACACGACATGCATCACTGTATAACACGACATGAATCACTGTATAACACGACATACATCACTGTATAACACGACATGAATCACTGTATAACACGACATGCATCACTGTATAACACGACATGCATCACTGTATAACACGACATGCATCACTGTATAACACGACATGCATCACTGTATAACACGACATGAATCACTGAATAACACGACATACATCACTCTGTAATATGACACACACCACTGTATAACACGACATACATCACTGTATAACACGACATACATCAATGTTTAACTCGACATACATCATTCTATAACACATCAGTCATATCTCTAGAACACGATAGTTAACACTCTACAACACGACAAACATAACTCGGCAGGCATTATCCATTACACGACAGTCATCAATCTATAACACGACACGCATGCACTATTACATGAAAGCCGCGCTCTATGAGACGACACGCATAATGAAATGACATTACCACCCACCCATCTATGACATGGTACGCATCACTATATGAACAAGCCACTCATCACATTATGACACGACACGATGGCCCGGTGACGGTACGTACTGTACGTACCGTACCTGTACGTATTACATCGGGACTCAAAGGAGTACAAATTGGCCAAACGGGAGTACGGTATTTGATAAGTTAAAAATGTACGTACAATTTTCTCATAACGCGACATTATGACTTCAGCATGACGATGCAATAGCTGATGGTACAATATTGCGATCTGCAATTTACGGAATACCGTTAGGGCCATCGTGGTTACTCATTAAAATCCAGAGGGCGAGAATGCGAGAACGCGATAGTACGATGGCGACAATGCGACAATAATATGACGACAGTGCGACAATTCGATGACGACAATGCGATAGTACGATGGCGAGAATGCGAGAACGCGATAGTACGATGACGACAATGCGACAGTGCGAAAATACGATGGCGACAGTGCGATAGTACGATGGCGACAATGCGAAAGTCATATCGTACTGTCGCCATCGTATCATCGAATTGTCGCCATCGTAATATCGCATTCTCGCTATCGTATTGTCGCACTGTCGTCATCGTAGTGTCGCCTTGTTACCATCGTACTATCGCGTTCTCGCATTCTCGCATTGTCACCATCGTACTATCGCACTGTTGCCATCGTATTGTCGCACTGTCGTAATCGTATTGTCGCATTGTCGTCATCGTATTATCGCGTCCTCGCATTCTCGCCATCGTACTATCGCATTGTCGCAATCGTTCTATCGCACTGTCGCCATCGTATTGTCGCACTGTCGTCATCGCACTGTCGCATTGTCGTCATCGTACTATCGCGTTCTCGCATTCTCGCCATAGTACTATCGCATTGTCGCCATCGTATTGTCGCACTATCGTCATCGTATTGTCGCATTGTCGCCATCGTACTATCGCGTTCTCGCATTCTCGCCCTCTGGTTTTTAATGAGTAACCACGATGGCCCTAACGGTATTCCGTAGCAATTTCGTTCTAGTTTTTCGCATGAAAAACGAAGTACATACAGCTATTTTTACACCTGCGCATCAACAGTAAAGCGTTTAATTTCTAATAGCAAATTCCTTTTTTTTTACCACACTATCCTCCGTATTGTCTCTATTACATACCAACGCTAGTGTATACGTATTCGTGAAAGAAATCAACAAAAGAATAATTGCACTTATTATAATACTTAGCAATTATACGCCCGAGATAGACACATATCCATGGATTTTTTAACATTTGACATTTAGTCAAGGAAGATGGAATATATTACGAACATATAATATATAAATGTATTTCCTTGTACTAGAGAACTTTATTCTGTGTTTATAATTACACATTGTTTGCACCTAAAAGTACAAGGCACATAATAATTATGATGATGTACGATAATGTTATTTCGTGTGCTAAATAATGCGAATGTATGACTCGGTGCACATCTCGAGCGAAGTGTTGCAATTTACATTTACTCACCAGTGTACGACAATGCGTTGAAGCTTATAACTGACTTGTTACGATATATGCATCTGCAACAATGGGATCATAAATGAAGGGCATCGAAAGTAATGTAAAATTGATTAACAAAGTCGTACAAACCGGTATTCGAAATAGCGATGAACATATATTTACGAGAAAGATTTCCTTATTTTCTGGTTTTCTCAATAAAATCTAGACATTAACTATATCACTTTAATGATCCTACGTATCGTACATCATTCTTTAAAGGGGCCTTTTCACGTTTTGGTTAATTGACAAAATCAAAAAAATTGTTTCAGATTCGCAAATTTTCGTTGTAGTTACCATGCTTTTAAGAACCCTAATATGCATCTTTTGACGATTTAAAGAACTGAAAATTATAATGCGTCCCAACGCGAAACGATTGAATAATTTGGAGAGTTCTGTTGTTGTCGTTATATTTTTTGACACTTTGAGGATTGCTTATAGTATTCAGTATAAAATACATCATTCATTGCATGAGAAAGGATGGCCGACTGGTCTAAGTGTTATATTTTGTGATAATACGAGGATTGCTTATATATAGTTTAAAATACACCACTTAATTAATGAGCACGGATGGCCGATTGGTCTACGCATTAGAATTTTACTCCAGTGGTCAGTGGTTCGAGCCGAGATGAGGGTTACTTTTTGTTCTTTCTTTAATTTTATCCTTGTTTTTAATGGAGTTTTTTAGATCCAATGTTTACATTTATCAAAATAAAGCATGTTTACATTTATCAATATAAAGCATTTAATGACAAACTTCAATAACTGCCAAAATCTGTAAAAGGCCCCTTTAATGTAAAATAAGTTACAATATCGCATGCCGCGTTTGCATGTATGTATCGTTATTGAAGTCAATATAATGCCGTGATTTGGCAGTTGATCAAACCACAGATCAAACGCAGTTGGCGTCCCATTGATAAAGACAACCAAATTCCGTTCAATTATTGTCTATTAACCGAATAACCATGAATGAAAGCGACGTTTATCGGCTAAATTTAGAGTCATGATTTTCCGACCGACCGCCATCAATTACAGGTCCGTATGCACGTTACATGTGTCATATTCAGTCTGACTTTCATTCAATAAAGCGACCAATTATGAACTCTGTTCTATTATTACCCGCCAACTATAGGCCCGCTTTGATTTAATATGCTCCATGTAATAAGGGCAGTTACACTTGAGTTCGTAACATCTTAAAATTATCTAAAAACACTTTGAAGGGGCCTTTTCACAGATTTTGGCATGTATTGAAGTTTGTCATTAAATGCTTTTTATTGATGAATTAAAAATTGGATATAAAAAAGCTCTAGTAAAAAACAAGGATAAAATTAAAGAAAAAAAAAGTAACCCTCAACTGGGCTCAAACCACTGACCCCAGGAGTAAAATTCTAATGCTTAGACCAATCGGCCATCCGTGCTCATTAATTAAGTGGTGTATTTTAAACTATATATAAGCAATCCTCGTATTATCACAAAATATAACGACAACAACAGAACTCTCCAAATTATTCAATCGTTTCGCGTTGCAACGCTTTATAATTTTTTGGTTTTTAAATCGTCAAAAGATGCATATAATGGATATTTTACAACATCGTAAAAGTTCAGTATTACTGTTTCCTCACAAATATCGTAACTTCAACGAAAATTTGCGCACCTGAAACATGTTTTTTTTAATTTTGTCAATTTACCAAAACGTGAAAAGGCCCCTATAATATGATCGATGTATTAAGTGCAGTTACACTTTAAAATTTGAATGAATTTGTAACATCTTAAAATAATTAAAAAACACATTAAGCAATCTTTACTTTTGTTAAATAAGTAATTTTCTCCTAAAGCAACCATTCGAAAAGGTAAATGGTGTTACCAATATTGTTTGTATTGTAAGTTCTTGAATCTTAATGTTGACGATTTCCAATATTATAATTTTTTTTGTATCCGAATGTAGAACACACTTTTTCACCATACACATATGAGCGGGAATGCAGCATAAAACAAATACAGTTGTATATACTTCAAGTCTTGCTGGCTCCATTTTTGGTCGCCGGTTTTATTCCTCTTCCAGGAACAACTGCCGCACCCGTTGAGAAACGATCGAGCAATGTTGTAGCCTGGTTTTGATCGATGTATGATTAACTTTGCGTGCTAAAAATGACACCTCACGAATAAATGTAACAGAGCGTTTTAAACTTGCCTTCCACAACACGGTATTATATTTCTTGTTGTTTGCGTGAAACTAATGGGACATTTTAAAATGTTCGTAATGGTATTTTCCAGAATCTTTTGCGCATTAAACCTTTTATTTGTTAGGAATTTGTATTTGTTAGGAATAAATATGCATCTGTATCCGTGTAGATTTCATGTAATTTGGCTTTGTACGTTTTGTGTCGTGTTCATTGTCGCATAAAACGAAATTCCGTAATGGAGAATACGAAAATTATACTACATGTACTTTAACACAGAAGAACATAAGCAATTTCCTGAATGTAACGTATGTAACTAAAATAAAACCACCCGTCAAGTCCCCATGCAGAATGTTTCGGATATAAACGGAAAATAATAAAATTACAATTTCTCTGCGAAAATCTTTTTATATACAAATAGTGAGGTAAATAAGAAATATTTGTCGATCATTTACCAGAGTTTATCCAAACAAACGTATTTTTCATGATATTGTCGTAGACTCAAGCAAATTTGCGAAGCGAACATGACACTTTCCGCAAAATGTACAGCGCTTCGCTGACGGGTATAGTGACGTCAGTTACGTCACATGTTTATGTTTTTCCCGCCTAGTGAAACAGGGGTTCGTTGTTACGTAAAGAAATGAGAAATCATGAGCTGTAACGTTTCCAGTGGCGAGCCCAAGGTCTCGCCAGGAACTAGCTCAGAGGTGGCCAGCCATGACGACCTGGAGGACCAGGGCTGGGAATACAACCAGGTGATAACTTACTTTTTTCTCGCAATATATTTTATGTTTGCACACCATAAAGAATACGTTCCTCCATTAATTTTAATTTTGTATTCATTTTTGAATGGATTGTGTTGAATAACAAACCGGCAATATAATCTATTATGTAAACTAATGGTAATAAAAATACTTTACATTTTAGTCGTCTGTGACTAAAAAGTGTGTGTGTATCCCATACCATATCCAGATTTGATGATGTTGAAATGAGAATAAAATGCGATTTAGTTATGCAGTCTGGTATTGTTTGTATTGCGACTAAAGTAAGATTTAATGTCTTAATTTTAAAACACGTACAGTGCAGACAGTACAGTAGAAACAGTTAAGATTATAATTTATTTTCAAATCAATTAGACGGACCTGGAAATGCTGATCAAGGACGACAAGAACGATAATTCAGAGACGACGACTTCCGGTACTCCGGGGACCCCGCAGCAGGACTTTATAGCTCCACCGGATGTACCGGACACAGAAGCCATGTGCAGGCCGAGCGAGAGTGCGTCCTTCTGTCGCATATGCCAGGACAACGAAACAACACAAGGTAGGCAGTAACAAAGAATTGTTCAGAGATTTTCGTATTTATAACAATATTATTTTGTTCCAATATGACGGTTTCAATCAGTCCTTTTATAAATGATTCAAACATTGTGTTGGATAAAATCAAAGCCGTCATAACAAAACAGATAACCGGTACCCATGATCGGAGAGAAATGTTCTTTATGTAGTAAGTAATTAATTCCGGTTTTAATTATTTCTTCTTTCCATTCATACATTATCATCATTATTTATAGGACGTCAAATTACGCCACAATTGCACCGCGTTCCATAAAATAAGTCAAAAGTTGAAAAGTTTTTCATCCGTTAGTTACCCTCCGTTCACACATAGACGCCGCTTCTACTACGATCAAAGCATGGCCGAAAACGTTGCCGATCGTGACGAATCGCAGGAGAAACGTAGTGGAGTCTTCATAAGCGTAGTATGATCGCGGTAGAGTCTTCATGATCGGAGATCTCTACACTATCGCCACGCTAATTTTGAACATGCTCAAAACAAGCGAAGCGGGATCGTGTTCAACAAGAATCGGTGTAAAGTCGTAAAAAGAGCGTAGTAGAAGCGCCGTTATCGTACAGGCAGCGCGGAAGCATCGTGGAGAGATCTCCATGATCGTAGTAAAAGCGCAGTAAAAGCTCTGCGTAGCGTCGTAGTATGATCTTGAATGTCGCGGCAGTAAACGCAGTAAGCGTTTGACGTAGGGGCATCGCAGAACGGTCGAAATGAAGACCATAATTTTCAAAATTGCTCGATTTCGACTCCGATCGGCCTCGATCCTTTTTTCAGATCGTGGCTTGATCGGGATGATCGTCGTAAAGTCGCAGCTATGTGAGAACGGGGGTATTATAAAGAGGGTTTTTGTTTGCCTATAAAATACGATTCATTTGTACATTACATAATATCTTCTAACATGGTCTGTAAATACGGAAATATAAACAAACTTCGTTGTTCCCTTCGTGATAACGTATATACACGTACAACTATAAGATGCGAAGGGAGAGCAGCCGGAGTGCAAGAGACTTCGTCTTTCGTTTGACTTCAGAGCCCATATCATGTACAGAGTGTGGCTGCAAGGGCCAGCTCTCTCTGGTACACCGCAGCTGTTTGGTAGAGTGGGTGCGGTACAGGGGATCCAACCGCTGCGAGATTTGCGCCGCCAACTTCAGGTGCGTCCCGGCGCCAGCCCTGGGGTTCGGACTCAGCCAGCTTGACGTAGGTGTCATGTGAAGGAGCCAAATGGGCATTACCGTCTTTGAGAACTCGTTTATGTTTACAAACGGATGACATTTAGACCTTCTTTAATTTTTTTTATGACTATAAGGCATAATGTTTGAATTCCGTTTTAAATGCAACTTGCTAATTATATATGTAATGTTCTTTCTGAATATAGCCCAAAACGTGTAATGACTGTCTATTTAAAGCATGATGGTTATGAAATTAATTGCTTATTGAGCAGTTTGCGTATGTTTACTGTCCGGTGGAGATATCTATCTAATAAACTGAAGTTCACATTCCATAATGAATTTCTGATATACATAGCGTAATGAACTCGCTACAGTGCCTATTTAAAAGTCTTTTTCTGATCAAGAGCGAAGTCGCTTTAAAGACTACCGGTACAAACTGATAATATGAAATGCCTCTTTCGAAGAAACAATTTGTTGGCATTTGCGATTTGTGTAATACGCACGCAATGTCCCTTTAAAGGCCAAATGATTCTGCATTATAACACTGCTTTCATGAATGGACAGACAACAGAGGCGCTTCAGCGAGAGTTGGCCCAGTACCAACCGCTTTCCCGCCGGAAGCGCTCCACTATCGCCGGCGTGATCCTGTTCCTGTTTGTCGTCAGCGGCGTCATCGGCGTGGTCACCGTGGGCGCCGACGAGGAGTTTCAGGTGTCGTTTGCCTAAACGTTTTACGTGAAATCGTAGTACGGTATACCGTACTTTTAAACTAAAAATTTTAACTGAATTTTTACATTATCCGATATATATATATAAAATGAATATATCTAGATATATATATATAGATATATAGATAATTATATGGATGAAAATAGCGCCAAACGCCAAAGAAAACACAGGGACATAGCATAGCATAATATCACAGTATAGAATATAGCTCAATTTGGATTTCTATTCAATAACTCGATCCAAAATTGAGGCATTGCAATAAAACTTCCAATATATCCTTATATATGTTACAGTAAATCTGTGAAACTAGGAATTTCACGAAATTCCTAATCGATTCAAAATTTTCGTGAAATTACTGTTTCACTTAGGGACTTCACGAAATGCCTGATTTCATGAAATTTCTTAAACGATTTCAGCTTTATTCACAATTGTTAACTGCTTTATTAAATAAATGCCACTAAAATTAAAACATTTATTTTCAGAAAATTGTACATCTTTGAAAACCTGCATCAATATGAACTCTAACAAGATATTTCACACTGCTTTCATACTTCACATATTGAGACAGATGAAAAAAAAATCTCATATAAATCAATCTCATATATCTTCTCACAAAATAAAATTGAACATATTTGATAGTTCCCATTATATAAGATCAATCGCATTTTACTTCTCATTTTCGAAATGGACACATGTCAGTGAAACAAAAATAGAACACTTGTAAATGGACACATGTCAGTGAAACAAAAATAGAACACTTGTAAATGGACACATGTCAGTGAAACAAAAATAGAATACTTGTAAATGGACACATGTCAGTGAAACAAAAATAGAATACTTGTAAATGGACACATGTCAGTGAAACAAAAATAGAATACTTGTAAATGGACACATGTCAGTGAAACAAAAATAGAATACTTGTAAATGGACACATGTCAGTGAAACAAAAATAGAATACTTGTAAATGGACCCATGTCAGTGAAACAAAAATAGAATACTTGTAAATGGACACATGTCAGTGAAACAAAAATAGAATACTTGTAAATGGACACATGTCAGTGAAACAAAAATAGAATACTTGTAAATGGACACATGTCAGTGAAACAAAAATAGAATACTTGTAAATGGACACATGTCAGTGAAACAAAAATAGAATACTTGTAAATGGACACATGTCAGTGAAACAAAAATAGAATACTTGTAAATGGACACATGTCAGTGAAACAAAAATAGAATACTTGTAAATGGACACATGTCAGTGAAACAAAAATAGAATACTTGTAAATGGACACATGTCAGTGAAACAAAAATAGAATACTTGTAAATGGACACATGTCAGTGAAACAAAATAGAATACTTGTAAATGGACACATGTCAGTGAAACAAAAATAGAATACTTGTAAATGGACACATGTCAGTGAAACAAAAATAGAATACTTGTAAATGGACACATGTCAGTGAAACAAAAATAGAATACTTGTAAATGGACACATGTCAGTGAAACAAAAATAGAATACTTGTAAATGGACACATGTCAGTGAAACAAAAATAGAACACTTGTAAATGGACACATGTCAGTGAAACAAAAATAGAATACTTGTAAATGGACACATGTCAGTGAAACAAAAATAGAATACTTGTAAATGGACACATGTCAGTGAAACAAAAATAGAATACTTGTAAATGGACACATGTCAGTGAAACAAAAATAGAATACTTGTAAATGAATGTTTGCTACATATTTTGTATCATCTAGGAACTATAAAACTTGTATGTGTTTAAGTACACTCTTGTGAAATTCCACATGTCACTTGGTACATTTCTTAACATTTTATTTGTTTTATGTGTTATGGCATCTACTATTACAAAGTCTCTGGGCCTTAAACCACTTGCATCTCTTAGTCTGGCACTGTCTCTTCCCAAGGCTACAGTCGCAATGAAAGAATCCTTGACCACCCGACTCTGTCTTCCTGACAGCTTCACGAAGTGTTATAGTTATTTCTGTGTCTGAATCCAAATTAGTAAGAAGGTGTTGCGGGCAGAGTTCAAATTTGTTCCTGGATTATCTTGTACTTAAAACACATGACTTCACGTCAATTCTGTACATGTCATTCTCATCCTGGCCAACAATAACATCAAGAATGTTTCTAGGATCACCTCTGCCTCTATCAACTACGGGTATCGGAATCGCAACGTTATCCCCTTCACAGATTAAATGTAACATATAAAAGCTTAATTGGGAAAAGGTTCGCAGGAGCAAAGACAAAGCCACATTTACAAGAATGTGTTATTAAAAAACTCAGTTACAAATTCAGCTCTTGTTAATAGCTTACATAGCTTGTATTATATTCTCTTGCGATATCATGCTTGAACTGTCAAAATAATATTCGATATATCGTTCGATCGTATTGTACTTCTTTAAAGAGCGTTAACATTGACCTTTATAATAAATATTAATGTCAGATGCGCTTTGAACTAAGCGAGATCATCGACGTCATGCTGAAATGGAAATATTAGCTGATAGTTTTCGTCAATAAATAATTATCATAAAAAATGGGAAAACCGGGCTTAAGGCAGGTGCATAAAGTGACGTCCCAGATCAGCCTGTGAAGTATGCACAGGAAAATCAGGAACGACACTCTCGCATAGACACGACTTTTGTTTAGAAGAGACATATCCCAATGTGACCCAAATTCGACGATGTAACGGTTACATGAAGCAATATTTAGCAAATCATGAAAGAAATAATGAAATGTTTAATAGCGCAAAATAATAATTTTAAACTCGGATGTATTACGTTGAAATGATTCCAAGACAATAATCATCCATTTAATCAATCGTCGAATTTAGGTGTCGTCGAATTTGGGTTGCGGTAGGATATTTGAAGCGGATAATTCCATAAAAGCGGAAAGTGTCGTCCATAATTAACCTGCGCGCATTGCTCAGGCTTATCCAAGACAATACTTTACGCTCATGCATTTAGCCCTATTTTCCCAGAGCGCGTCTCATGTTAATTGTTTTCCAGACCGTCAACAGCGATCCGTACGCATCGGAGGCCGAGGTGAAAAAGACGCACGTTATGTTCTCCATATGCCTAGCGTTCCTATTCTTCTGCCTCACGCTGACGATTGGACTGACGCTGGCGTGGTTTTTGCTGGAGCTCTACTTCTACGTCAACAGACGTCGGGTTTACCGGAACACCGCTTGGCAGATGCTGACGGAGGCACGCAGGCGTTCCGAAATGTGGCGCTCGACCGTCGTTTAAAATGGAGCTCATGTTATGTTTTTGAAATTTTCATGGCTATATTAGTTTTATCCGACACTTTCCGTCCTTCCTTTCCATTTAAACATTTTTTACGTTGAGGGATGAAATATATTATTATTTTTTATCAGACATTTTTTGTCATATAACATTTAATTGGCATTGGACAGTTGCACAAAGACTTTTATATTTTATTTTAATTTGTCCCTGAATAAATCTCTATACTGAAGCCATTGTTTTAAATTGTGTGGTGCTTAACAGGCCTTTAAAACTGGCGCTCAAACAAAATTTGAACTTTCAAATAGTAAACATGTTTTTTTATCTGTCCTGTTTCGGTCTTTGACTTATACACAAAGAAATGTTGACAGTGATGATAGTGATATTACACTGTTTTTGTTTGCTCCTTCTATGTTTTGAACTGTTTTGACTTTGAGATATATGAACACTTGATTATTTTAACTTTATCTGTCATTTATACCAATATAAAAAGTAGCATAATATTTGCTAAGAATTTAAGAGCTTTACTTGTTTTGCTCTTCTCAGCGATACTAGATGTAAGAGACGGCAATAGGCAATATAATTAATACACTCACAGACACTTGTAATGCGACACTAATTTTTTTATTTCTAGATTGTTTTTCAACAGATTTCGTCAAAGTACGGAATGCAATCAAATCAAACATAAAGTGACTTTGAGCGCATATATGGAAAGAAAAATAAATAAATAAATAAATATATATATATATATATTAGAGAGAGAGAGAGAGAGAGAGAGAGAGAGAGAGAGAGAGAGAGAGAGAGAGAGAGAGAGAGAGAGAGAGAGAGAGACAGAGAGACAGAGAGAGACAGAGAGAGAGAAGAGGTGAGAGAGAGAGAGAGAGAGAGAGAGAGAGAGAGAGAGAGAGAGAGAGAGAGAGAGAGAGAGAGAGAGAGAGAGAGAGAGAGAGAGTGTGACTTCATACAAAATTAGAATTCGCTGAATTTTTTTAAGGCAAATTTCGCTTCAGGAAAATGTTCCTTTATTAAAAATAATTGCTGTTAAAAATAGGGAGGACTATTACTGTAATATATATAGCAATGGTACGACACAGAGAGGCGCTAGTCACGCAATGGGGAGTGTGCATGTAATTACATGTATGTACACGATCAATGTTTTTTAATACTTAGTGCCGTATTTTTATTAAAAAAAATCCCGTTAAAAACAACAGCAACAAAGTAACACCCACGGGAGGTTGCATCTTACCCGTGCATGTTCGATATACATGAATCGCAATAAACAAAATGCTCCGACAGGGGAGGTAGGCGTCATGGTCACAGGACTACTAGTTTTGTCGGTCAATATACCACTCCATAGAGGTGAATGGTCTCATAGAGACCATTCGCCATTTTTGAATGAGTAAGGTGCGGGAGGCCTAACTTATGCGCGCTTAAGAAGGAAGTGATGGGCAATTTCTAGCTGTTGCATATCCGAATTGAAAACGAAATTCCATGGTTTGAGTCTTTTTAGAGCTTCTGGTAGAACTGTTGTGTGCACGTTTTTGCGAAGGGGTTCGGTTCGGTGAGGACCGGATCGGCCTGAGACCATTCGGCTACTGACAAGTACTTACCACGGGTTGCTTCATTTGTAATGTCTATGTCGTGTGTGTACCATTAAAGACTGCACTATTACATGTTTAATTCGCGTTCGTACCGATTAAAATGCCATCACATATTGAATCTTTGATTGTATCAAATTGACCTGCCTCCACTCCCACCTCTAGCATATACTTTGAATGATCGTATGAAAATGACAAACCCTCTGCGCATCGTGATTAGTTAAAATGACGCCATGCTATGATGAGATGACTTTCTTTTGAATGTAATATTTTGTAGCAATATGTGCTGATTTATAGATATAAAATATAGTTCTCATGTAGAAAACAGCCCATGGACAATAAGATCGCGTTTTTTATTGAAATGATTATGTTTATTCAACGTTTGTTCTTTGAACTCGTAAATTGATTCCCAAACATTTGATATGTTTACGAGACGGACAGACGAATGGAAGGTAAGGTAGACTGAACTGAAGTTAATTGCTTTTTCGTACAATTTCGTACAATTTAAGAATCAAACGAGGCCGCAAATTACACAAATTATTCAGAGGTTACAATGCACGAAGTTGTTGTTCGACGACATACAGCAAAGAACAAATTCGTTTACAGAAATGGCCTCGCCAAACGCTGGGAAAATCAAATGCATATTTTTCAGCGAGTTCCATCCAACGGCAGGCCCTAAAATAGCATTTCAGGTAAATATCTATATTATGATTCGAGTACCATAAATTTGCCAATTTTGGTTTGTTTCGAACCCTCACATATTCGTACCTTTTCCGTGCTATTTCCTAATTAATTTCGCAATATTAAATAATGTGACAATTATTGAGGCGAAATTGAGATGTATGAAATTGCCATTTTTGTTATTTTGCATAATATGTTTTTTCATCACAATTCACTTTTCGGCATTGGACAAGTTCTGTACCATAACTTTGTCTTTGAATGTCTCTTTTTATGATTTTTGACTGGCGCGACTTTAAAGGGGCCTTTTCACAGATGTTTTGAAGTTTGTCATTAAATGCTTTATATTGATAACGATAAACATTAAATTGTAAAAGCTCCAGTAAAAAATCAAAAATAAAATTTAAAAAAGGAAAAAAAAGTAGCCAGCAGCAGGGCTCGAACCAGTGACCCCCGGAATCCTGAAGTAAAAACGCATAAGCCAACTGAGCTATCCTGCCATGCATACATAGGATGCATATTTTATACATTATATAAATAATCTTTGTATTTTCACAAATTTAAACGACAACAACAGCACTCTCCGAATTATTCAATCGTTTCACGTTGCAACGCTTTATAATTTTTAGGTTTTTAAATCGTGAAAAGATGCATATAATGGCTATATTAGACCATGGCAAATGTTCAGTAATACTGTTTCCTCACAAATATCATAACTAAACAGAAAATTTGCGAATCTGAAACAACTTTTTTCCATTTTGTCAATTTACCTAACCGTGAAAAGATCCCTTTAAGCCAATGACAGACCTTATTTAGGTCTGTCAATACTATATAAACTGTACGCTGAAGTTTCTTTAGCTACTATTGGGCTAGCAAAACAATGATTTTAGAACGCAAGTGTCCCAAATTTCAAGTTTCTTGTGCATTTTTAGCTCGGCTGTTTTCGGAGAAAACCCGAGGTTTTGTCATAGCTAGCTTGTCCGCTGTCCGCCGTGCTAAAACCTTAACGTTGGCTCTAAAATCAAAGTGCTTCTACCAACAACTTTGAAACTTCAAATGTAGATGCACCTTGATGAGTTCTACATGTCACACCCATTTTTGGGTCACTAGGTCAAAGGTCAAGGTCACTGTTACCTCTAAAAAAAACAACTGCACCCGCAGTCGAGCGTTGGCACCAGTTATGCGTGCTCTTGTTTACAAACTGTCGCAGTACCAGTACTTTTTCCAAATGGGCACTGATACATGTGTGAGGTCTGACGTCCACCAAAGAGGAGTGTGCAATTAAAAGTCCAACATGTATTTACATTGCACACTATTTAATGTCACTAGTTGCAACTTGCACCTCACAATTCGCAGTAGGAAAGTCTTGAAGTTGACCACTGTGCTTAAGATTATGACAGCTTCAGGTAAACTTTTCTATGGCATAATTACGCTTGAAAAGAGTGAACGTTGGTAGACTCTTATTAGCTCATCTTTTTTTTGAAAAAAAATTATGAGCTATTGTCATCACCTTAGCATCGGCGTCGGCGTTGGCGTCGGCGTTGGCGTCGGCGTCCGGTTAAGTTTTGCGTTTAGGTCCACTTTTCTCAGAAAGTATCAATGCTATTGCATTCAAACTTGGTACACTTACTTACTATCATGAAGGGACTGGGCAGGCAAAGTTAGGTAACTCTGGCTTGCATTTTGACAGAATTATGTGCCCTTTTTATACTTAGAAAATTGAAAATTTTGGTTAAGTTTTGTGTTTAGGTCCATTTTATTCCTTAAGTATCAAAGCTATTGCTTTCATACTTGCAACACTTACTAACTATCATAAGGGGACTGTGCAGGCAAAGTTATGTAACTCTGACTGGCATTTTGACAGAATTATGTGCCCTTTTTATACTTAGAAAATTGAAAATTTGGTTAAGTTTTGTGTTTTGGTCCACTTTATTCCTACAGTATCAAAGCTATTGTTTTCATACTTGCAACACTTATTAACTATCATAAGGGGACTGTGCAGGCAAAGTTATGTAACTCTGACTGGCATTTGGACGGAATTATGGGCCCTTTATACTTAGAAAATTGAAAATTTGGTTAAGTTTTGTGTTTTGGTCCACTTTACCCCTAAAGTATCATAGATATTGCTTTCATACTTGGAACACTCGCAAACTATCATAAGGGGACAGTAAAAGGACAAGTTGCATAACTCTGGTTTTCATTTTTACAGAATTATGGCCCTTTTTTGACTTAGTAACTTTGAATATATGGTTAAATTTTGTGTTTCAATCCACTTTACTTCTAAAGTATCAAGGCTATTGCTTTCAAACTTCAAATACTTTCATGCTATCATGAGGTTACTGTACCTGGCAAGTTGAATTTAACCTCGACCTTTGAATGACCTTGACTCAAGGTAAAATTATTAAATTTTGCTAAAATGGCCATAACTTCTTTATTTATGATTAGATTTGATTGATTTTTTGACAAAACTACTCTTACCTGACATACCACAATGTGACTCCACCCAAACCATCCCCCATGCCCTCCCCCCCTCCCCAGCCCCGAATCCCCCCCCAAATTTTTTTTTTATTTTTAACCAGGTTTTCCGAAGGAAAAAACTGGTTATTAGATTGGCGAATGCGGGCGGGCTGGCTGGCTGGCGGGCGGGTGGAACAAGCTTGTCCGGCCCATAACTATGTCGTTCATTGTCATATTTTAAAATCATTTGGCACATTTGTTCACCATCATTGGACGGTGTGGCGCGCGAAATAATTACGTTGATATCTCCAAGGTCAAGGTCGCACTTTGAGTTCAAAGGTCAAAATTGGCAATAAATGAGCTTGTCTGGGCCATAACTATGTCATTCATTGTGAGATTTTACAATTATTTGGCACATTTGTTCACCATCATGGGGCGGTGTGTCACACGAAAGAATCACGTCAATATCTCCAATGTCAAGGTCACCACAACTTAAAATAGATTTATTTTGAAACAAACTTACAAAGGGGGTTAATTTTGTTTGTTCATTTCAAAAGTTCAGTTTGAGTTGTCTCCCTTAATCAGATTTTTTTTCACAATGAAAACCTGGTTTTGTGACAATTTTGTCCCTTGTTTATTTTTTTATTTTTAAGATCATCTCACGATTGACCACCACACCCTCACACTATACCCCCCCCACCCCACCTCCCCAATTTTTTTTTTTTTGAAGCGGTTAAAAAACACAAATATTTATTTTTATTTTATTTTTGAAATACGGTCCAACCATCGCATCCAAGAATTCCCCCCCCCCCCCCCCCCGAATTGTTTTTTTTTTTCATTTTTTCCTCATTTTTGGAGGATTATGTAATAAATGTCCACACCCCCACACTATACACCCCTCTTCACGCCACCTCTCCCTCCTTTGAGATTTAAATTGAGAGTCCCTTCACCTTTAAAAAGAAAATAGATGAGCGGTCTGCACCCGCAAAGCGGTGCTCTTGTTTTACAATGGCATGGGATGAGTTTTATTTCATGTCTTTCTGATGGCATTGGAAGGATAGACTTGATACAGAGACCAGGTTGTGCACATTTACAAGTGATGGTATTAACTTCCAGAGCAAAAGCTAGTACACTACCACTACTCCATGCAAGGTTTTAAATTTAGGAAGGCAGCTTCAACTCTATATTAGTTATATAAGGTTTTACAAAGTTATTTATGAAATGCACTACACATGCTTTATTGTTGTTTCAATGTTTCTTATTGTGATTGATGATTATATAGAGGATATTTGTTGGATTTGATGGAATATCGATTTTATTTCACAAGTGATCATATAAAATAAAATTTTCACGAGTGGCGCAGCCACGAATGATGAAAATATGTATTTTTTATGATCACGAGTGAATTAAAATCGATATTCCATCAAATCCAACAAATTTTCTTTTTATTTTATGCTTTTTTAAACGTTAATTTACATTGTTAAAGAGTTTAACTGGATAATTTTGCTGGATTTATGACGCCATTTCGTAAAAAAATGACGTCATTTTAAAACAGTGAAATGCCAGTTTTATTTCACTGATATTTCTCTATAAAGCACCAGAAAGCATAAAATAAAAAATTAAAAACATATGTTAAAGGGGCCTTTTCACAGATTTTGGCATGTATTTAAGCTTGTCATTAAATGCTTTATATTGATAAATGTAAACATTGGATCTAAAAAAACTCTAGTAAAAAACAAGAATAAAATTAAAGAAAGAAAAAAAGTAACCCTCCACTGGGCCTCGAACCACAGACCCATGGAGTAAAGTCTATCACTTAGACCACTCAGCCATCCGTGATCATGCTATGATTGTTGTATTTTATACTTTATATAAGCAATCCTAGTAGTGTCACAAAATTTAAAGACAACAACAAAACTCTCCAAATTATTAATTGTTTTGCTTTGCAACACTTTATCATTTTCAGGGTTTTAAATCGTTAAAAGATGCATATAATGGATATTTTAGAGCATGGTAAATGTTCAGTATAACTGTTTCCTCACAAATATCATAACTACAACGAAAATTTGCTAATCTGAAATTATTTTAGCTCACCTGATTGCTCAGGTGAGCTTTTGTGACCAGTCTTTGTCCGTCGTATGTCCGTCCGTCCGTTAACATTTGCTCGTAAACACTCTAGAGGCCACATTTCTTGTCCCATCTTCATGAAACTTGGTCAGAAGCTTTGTATCAATGAAATCTCGGCCGAGTTCGAAACTGGGTTGTGCCGGGTCAAAACTTGGTCACTAGGTCAAAAAAAAGAAAAACCTTGTAAACACTGTAGAAGTCACTTTTCATGCCCAATCTTCATGTAACTTTGTCAAAATGTTTGTCTTAATGATATCTTGGTTGAGTTCAAAAGTGGTTCCGATCCGTTGAAAAACATGGCCGCCATAGGGCGGGGTAGTTTTCCTTATTTGGCTATAGAGAAACCTTGTAAACACTCTAGAAGTCACAATTTTTACCAAATCATCATGAAAGTTGGTCCAAACATTGGTTTAATTGATGTCTCGGATGATTTCAAAAAATGGTCAAGATCGGTGAAAAAACATGGCCGCCAGTGGGCGTGGCATTTTTCTCTATATGTATATAGTGGCAGTTTTCCCTATTTGGCTAAAGAGAAACCTTGTAAACACTCTAGAGTCACAATGTTTGCCCAATCATCACAAAAGTTGGTAAAAACATTGGTTTTATTGATATCTCGGACGAGTTTGATAATGGTAGGGATCGGTGAAAAAACATGGCCGCCAGTGGGCGGGGCATTTTTCTCTATATGTATATAGTGAAAACATGTGAACACAGTAGAAGTCACATTTTTGGCCCAATTTTCATGAAATTTGCTCAGAACATTTGTTTCCTTGATACGAGAGTTGAGTTAAAATATGGTTTCGGTCAGTTGAATAACATGGCTGCTGGGAGGGGGGCAGTTTTCTCATTATGCCCCCCCCCCCCTTTTGAAGAAGAGGGGTTATATTGTTTTGCTCATGTCGGTTTGTCCGTCCACCAGATGTTTTTTGGATGATAACTCAAGAGCGCTTATGCCAAGGATCATGAAACTTCATAGGTACATTGATCATGACTCGCAGATGACCCCTATTGATTTTCAGGTCACAAGGTCAAAGGTCAAGGTAGCGATGACCCGAAATAGTAAAATGGTTTCGGGATGATAACTGAAGAACGCTTAGGCCTAGGATCATGAAACTTCATAGGTACATTGATCATGAATCGTAGATGACCCCTATTGATTTTCAGGTCACAAGGTCAAAGGTCAAGGTCACAGTGACCAGAAATAGTAAAATGGTTTCCAGATGATAACTCAAGAACGCTTATGCCTAGGATCATGTAACTTCATAGGTACATTGATCATGACTCGCAGATGACCCCTATTGATTTTCAGGTCACTAGGTCAAAGGTCCAGGTCACGGTGACGTGAAATAGTAATATGGTTTCTGGATGATAACTCAAGAACGCGTATGCCTAGGATCATGAAATTTCATAGGTACATTGATCATGACTCGCAGATGACCCCTATTGATTTTCAGGTCACTAGGTCAAAGGTCAAGGTCAGGTTGACCTGAAATAGTAAAATGGTTTCTGGATGATAACTCAAGAACGCTTATGCCTAGTTTCATGAAACTTCATAGGTATATTGATCATAACTCGCAGATGACCCTTATAGATTATCAGGTCACTAGGTGAAAGGTCAAGGTCACAGTGCCAAAAAACGTATTCACACAATGGCTGTCAAGGTCACGGTGACTCAACTTAGAAAAATGGTTTTCGGATGATAACTCAAGTATGCTTACGCCTAGGATCATGAAACTTCATAGGTACATTGATCATGACTCGCAGATGAAATAATGATGAAACTTGACCAGGATGTTTGTCTGGACAATATCTAGGTCAAGTTTGACATTTGGAAAAGATTGAATTAACGGACTCCTCTCAGGTGTGCGAACTAGGGCCATCTTGGCCCTTTTGTTTAAATTTTGTCAATGTACTAAAACGTGAATAGATCCCTTTAAACCTTTTTATCAGAAGTTGTATTTTGATTATTTGAAAATAATGCATGCCTTTTTTTTTTGAATCTATGGCATTTTTTTGCACTTTTTGACATTTTTGTATTTCAGTTTTAAAAACTGTGAACAAGTTCCTTTAAAAAAAGACAATCAAATCAGAGAACTTATAAATCATCAATAAATGTCCAGTGACTGAAATTTAAACATGAAGAAACAGCTTTCTTGAAGTGACCTAAATTTTTATTTGTGACCAGCTGCAGTCTTTCAGTGTTTAACACTTTTATTTTTATTGATCGGGCATTTTTGCTTTAACCTATTTATAGGTTCCAGAGGAGATCATCTCTAAAGACTTGTTTGATGCCATCCAGATTTACATCATCACAAAGCCAGAGTTGAAGACAAGACTGATCACTGTGTAAGTATATTCAGTGCAGCTGTTTTGTGGTGTGTAGGTAAGAACCAGCTCAGCTGTAAGCTTAGATTGTACAGCTCTCCAGCTGTTGTGGGTTCAAATACTGTGCCTGGAATCTGTTACCCCTCATGCTTTCTTCAGCTTTTGAGCTTAGAATCAATCAAGGACAGTTCATGTTGACTATTCAAGGAATTGTCAGACATTTGCTACTCACCTAGACATGTGCACTGACACTCTGTGTAATGCTCTAGCCTCTAGAAAACGTGCAACATCCCCTTATGATTGTTTCTGCTAAAGATATTCAATTGAAACTAACCATATGTATTAGAGGTCATTGTTTGAAGCCACTGACCAAGTTCTTTAACTCTGACCTACACTTTATCACAATTACATCCCTTTTTGTATTGTGTAAAATCTTTGTATGACTGTTTCTGCTACAGAGATATTAAATTTGAACTTCACACCTGTGTTAAGTTTCATTGTGTAAGGGCAATTGCCAAGTTGCCCCTTTTTGAACTTAGAAAATTCAGGTTAATATTTGCGTGCAAAAACTGGTTGTATATCATTATGGTGACTTACTAAGGACCCCAACTATGACCTGCCATGTTGCTGAATCCCTTTTGTACTAAAACAATTTATGCAAAGGTCTGTGTTTGCTAATCAATAAATATACCCCAACAAACGAAGTTTAGGGGCGTATAAAGGAGTGAACTTGTCGGTCTGTCTGTCGGTCGGTCCGTATTAAGTGTCCGCTCTCTTATTCAAGTAATTTAAATCCGAGCTTCACCAAACTTGGTCAGAAGTTGTATCTAGATGATGTCTAGGCCAAGATCGAACATGGGTCATGGGGGGTCAAAAACTAGGTCACAGGGTCACTTAGTGGGTTTTAAACATTGAGCATGGTGTCAGCTCTCTAATTAAGAAGTTTTCATCCAATCTTCACCAAACTTAGTCAGAAGTTGTATGTAGATGATGTCTAGGTCAAGTTTGAATATGGGCCATGCCGGGTCAAAAACTAGGTCATGGGGTCACTTAGTGCGTTTCAAACATTCAGCATGTTGTCCGCTCTCTAATTCAAGTAGTTTTCATCCAATACCTTCACCAAACTTGGTCAGAATTTTTATCTAGATGATCTCTATGTCAAGTTCGAACATGGGTCATGCCGGATCAAAAACTAGGTCACGGGGTTGCTTAGTGCGTTTTAAATATTGAGCATGGTGTCTGCTGTTTTTTGTGATGACAACATGAAAAATATTCTGTGTCAATGCGGCATGTGACTAGTTTGGATGGACCAACCTTGATGAAACTTTGATTATAGGATAGGGATTGCATTTCATGGCCATTTGGCTCAAGGTCAATGTTACCAAAAAAGAAAAACACACTTTTATCACTAACTTTAGTTTGCACTGAGTTGTTTTGCTGCAATTTTGTGTGAATTTAATGTATATGCAGCCAAACATTTCATTTAAAGCAAGTCAGGTCAAGGTCACTGTTACTAAAAATGGAATAAAATGTTTCCACTAACTGACTAAATTTTGTTCTGAGGGATTTTGCTGAAATTTAGTTTCAGAATTGTTATATCAGTTAACTGACAGAAAATGTCCATTGCACTAATAAAGCCAAAGAAAAGTTGAGTGCGCTGTCTTTTGAAAGCTGTTTTAATTGTTTGAAGTATGTATTTTGTCTTTTTCGTCATATGCATAATAGGGAACTTTGGTTCCATTTTCTAAGAAATGAAAAGACAATAAAATAAATGTATTGAGTGAGATTATTTAAATGTTGCCAGGTAGGGATTGACTTTAAATGTTGTAGATAACAACACTTGGGCGCTTTCAGTTGCTTAAAAGGCAGTTACTTATGATAATATAAAACAGTTAAATACTGACATTATAATGCATAATTTGTTGATAGGTGTCCAATAATTAATCAGAATGTTATAGAATAAAAATTTCCTGTGAATTTTCTAAATATTTTGTTAATAACAAAGTGAATGTTCACATATATTAAAGATTGTTTTCAGTGTCATAAAATATCTGAATCTGGATACAGAACTGTCACCTAACAGATTGCTTGCTGGACCTAAAGGTTTGAATGCATAATCTGGGACCACCAAAATAATTCTTAAATAAAAGCTTAAGTCATTGTAATATATATGAGGCTCACTGTGGGAAAATGGAGCTTAATGCATATGTGTAAAGTGTTGTCCCAGATTAGCCTGTGCTGTCCACACATGCCAATCAGGCATAAATCATTTTGTCTTAACTGGATTTTTGTTAGGAAGAATATTTTCCGAATTCCATAAAAGCGGAAAATGGCTTCCCTAATAAGCCTGTGCGGACTGCAAAGGCTAATATGGGATGACACTTTTCTCATGCATTAAACCCTATTTTCCCAGAGCACGGCTCATATATATTTTTTACTCAAATGTTCCATGAATGCAGGAATACGCTTGGACACAAGATAGTAGGCTGCCCAGTGTACATTGACAACAAGAAATACGACCGGAATGCCCTGATCTTCAACTGCTGTTTCCTGTTTGACTGCGACACCCGCACAGCCCGTTATGAGCCTGTCGTGAAAAAGCTGGCTGCATACTTTACTCAACTGGAGGTTGTTGGTCCTTGCCTTAGTTTAGTTTAACCTATTTATTTTAGCTTGATTGCATCGAAAGCCTCATGCTTATATAAACGCTCTCGAGTCCGTTTCCTGGGCCTATGACAAGTACTTACCTTCCTTGCATTCTTGAATGATAATACTATGCTGTGCCAGGGCTTCCATTGTGACAGAAGTATTGGATTAAAATCCAAGTTTTGTCATAAGGCTTTTGAACTGCAGCCATGGAAGCATCCAAACTTGGAACTGTAGAGTCCAAATTGTTAAGTTCTTCTCAGTGAAAGCCGTAATTAACTCGAAAAGTGTCAGTATTTCTAAGAACAAACTACTTTCAGTACACTCTGGGAAAAGGTAAAAGGCTGAGCTTCACTTTATCTCTATAGCTTTACATAATAAAGAAGTAATATTGTTTTGTGAAGATTGAAATGTACATGCTTGTCAACACTGTAAAAACCCCAATAATGTTAGAATAGGAAAACTTATGAAATCCAATATCCAGGTAGTTTAAACTTCTTTTTATGACAAATTCACAAAGTCCTGCATACTATATTAACTAGCAGACTGACAGTTTGCCAAGGTTGGTATTTTGTGGAATGATAATGCAACAATGTACCAGTGTTTCAGACTTTCAGTATAAATCTATAGTTAGACAACCCTGTCTGTGATTGCTTTGTCTGTTGGTATAATGATCCCTATGTTTGTTGGTATATTGATCGCACTGTCTGTTGGTATATTGATTGCAATATCTGTTGGTATATTGACTGCAATGTCTGTTGGTATATTGACTGCAATTTCTGTTGGTATATTGATTGCAATATCTGTTGGAATGTTGATCGCAATGTCTGTTGGTATGTTGATTGCAATGTCTGTTGGTATATTGATTACAATATCAGTTGGTATGTTGATCGCAATGTCTGTTGGTATATTGATTGAAATGTCTGATGGTATATTAAATTATAGTTTCATTATTTTTTGTAGGTATCTAATTGTACTAGTTTATGCATATGAGCACATAAATTTGGTTTGTTATTTTCCACAAAGCCTGATAATGTTTGAGTGAAAATTTTGTTTAAACTTAGGCTGTAAATTAGTTAAAACTATTCATTTCAATACCCTGTATTGAGCAATTACAAAGATCAAACTTGTATATTAAACCTGTTACAGCTGGAGAGCAGTTTTTTGTCAGATGAAGAAAAGAAGAGCAATATTCCATCCCTCCTGTCACAGATATTGCAGAATTTAAACAAGTCGGGAAGTTGCAGCATGGATGTCAGTAAGTACCAACCAGCCTTTGAAAAAAACACATCATAATTGTGACCTGATTGAAATTAAAATTTGTTTTTTTAATCTACCCTGGTTGTTGATGCAACATTATTGTGAGTAGCCCTTTTTCAGAACTCAACTTATCCCTATGAACAAACAACTGTTTACTGTTATGCAATGTGCAGTGGTATCACAATTCACATCAAAATTCACATATTGACACAAGTGTTAATGTCATTGCAATTGTAACCTCAATACATAACCTCATGGATTGAGTTCAGTTTATTTGTACCATATGTAAATTAGCAGACCAACCAGTGTTCACTGATTCACATAACAATATAAGGCGCACGATTTTTATATTCTTTAGTTAGCGTTTAAATACCGGGTATGTATTTTTTTACCTGTAGCATAAGTATGGTGGAAGCCATTGAGACCAAATGAACTTTTCTTAATAAAATTTCTATCAAATTTAATCCATAAAGTAATTGTGGTTTTATCTGCTAAAATAAAGAATAATTTCCAACATTTCTTGTCAGGTGTGCAGATAGTTTTATGAAATATTAATTCTTGTTGCTTATACTTGAACAATCTCATGACATAAATACTTTTATTGATACCATTACATACATTATTAGATGTACTCTTTTTGTACGACTATATATTTCATTTTAATATATTGTATTAAATGACAGTCATGAAATCTTTGTTCACGAGTCCTCTTTGCACACTTGCAGACGACAGTTGCACCATCAGCCTGAAGTTGTCTCCCCTGATTGAGGACCCAAAGCCCGTGCAGGACCATGATGTCCCCGTGTTCCTGTCTGACAGGCCCCGTGTGAACCCCGCACGCTGGGACCTTACTACTCAGCAGGTAGGGGCCCAAATTCATCACTCTGGGAGTATTGCTTGGCATACAAAATTCATTTGTCTTTAGACAAGTTACTGTGCATTTGGATAATCAATAATATATGAGTCGTGTTCTGAAAAAAATTAGGCATAATGCATGTGCGTAAAGTGTCGTCCCAGATTAGTGCGTTAAGTTTCGTCCTAATTTGGGATGTCACTTTCCGCCTAAATTGGATTTTTCCTAAGAAGAGACTTCATTTAAACGAAAAATGTCATAAAAGCGGAAAGTGTCGCCCCTGATTAGCCTGTGCAGACTGCACAGGTTAATCAGGGACAACACTTTACGCACATGCATTAGGCCCAGTTTTCTCAGAACGCGGCTCATATGATAGAAAACAGAACCACCAAAGACAGACTCCGCCTGGCTGTTATGTTTCTATACCAACCTTTACACTGTTATTTCAATATTCTCATGGTTGCTTTTAGGATTACACAAATCTTAAGGATTTACATAAGCGCATGTGGTATTTGTATCATCGATGTTATGTATCAAATAGCAAATTAAGCCTGAAAAAATCAACACACAAGTAAGTAACCTTATCTAATGAAAATTCTGTATTTGCTGATGTTTTTAAATCCTCACAATGTGGAATAGAAGTTTATACATGTCTATGATATTGATGGATTGATTTAGGTACGTACATGTGAACTGCTTTATGACATAAATAATAACTTAGCACATCTCTTCAACATGATCAGTTTTATAATGCCATCAATTCATGGTGGGGGGGGGGGGGCATGCAATGTTTTTATCCAAAAACTATTTTACAGTTATAAATACAAAAAGTAATGGTTTTATGACGTTTTAAGATTAAGGAAAAAACAACAACAAATGTTTATGACTATGTGGAAATCTATGTTTTTTAAAAGCTACAGCCATATACATAAAATGACCCATCAGTTGTAACAGACAGAGTTATCTTCTTCCCATGATGCAGATTTTACAGTTCATAGACGGCTATAACCATGCAGCCAAAATAGCGGCCGAGGCAGATATTGAGATCAACCTGGTCAAAGCTTGCCTGCAAAATCTCTTGTAAGTACCATATGAAATTTATTGCATTTAATTATCACTTTTCGCCAATAATCATGCAAGATTACAAATAACCTGGGGTCTCACTGGAAAGTATTTGGGCTGACGCTCTGTGAAAAGAGGGTTGAATGCGTGAGCATAAAGTGTCGTCCCAGATTAGCCTGTGCAGTCCGCACAGGCTAATCAGGGATGACACTTTCCCCCTTTATGATATTTTTCGTTTCAAGAGTCTCTTCTTAGCAAAAATTCAGTTTAGGAGGAAAGTGTCGTCCCTGATTAGCCTGTGCAAACAGCACAGACTTATCTGTGACAAAACTTTATGCATATGCATTAAACCCCCTTTTCACAGAGCTCGGCTCATTTGGATTTCCCTATCTTATACAAATTGTTGCCATTTTTAGCACAGACCAGTATGAGGTGTTCAAGGTGAGCTATTGTGATCACACTATGTCTAGTGATCACACTATGTCTAGTGATCACACTATGTCTAGTGATCACACTATGTCTAGTGATCACACTATGTCTAGTGATCACACTATGTCTAGTGACCACACTATGTCTAGTGATCACACTATGTCTGGTGATCACACTATGTCTAGTGATAAACTATGTCTGGTGATCACACTATGTCTTGTGATCACACTATGTCTAGTGATCACACTATGTCTAGTGATCACACTATGTCTGGTGATCACACTATGTCTAGTGATCACACTATGTCTGGTGATCACACTATGTCTAGTGATCACACTATGTCTGACATCATACAGTGTGTCGTGTGCATTGTCCACTTATACCTTTTTTATCTCTCTTGAGGCTTAATTTGTTTATCCAATCTTGATGAAACTTGGTAAGAATGTTTATTTGGACAATATCTAGGCTGAATTCAAATCTGCATCAAAAAAGTAGATCACAAAGCAAATCTGAAAAAACCTGTGATGACTCAATCTTTATGAAACTTTGTAATTTGTTTATTGAGAAATATCAAGGTGAATTTAATTGTGGGTCTGTTGCATTAAAAAACTAGGTCACCAGATCAACTCTTAGTAGAAAACGGGCGGCGTCCACAGCAGTGTCCGCTCTCTAATTCAAATAGTTTTTATCTGATCTTCACCAAACTTGGTCAGAAGTTGTGTCTAGACAATATCTAGGTCCTGTTCGAATATGAGTCATGCCGGGTCAAAAACATGGTCACGGGGTCACTTAGTGCATTTCAAGGATTAAGCATGGTGTCCGCTCTCTAATTGAAGTAGTTTTCACCCGATCTTCACCAAATTTGGTCAGAAGTTGTGTCTAGATGATATGTAGGTCAAGTTCGAATATGGGTCATGCCGGGTCAAAAACTAGGTCACGAGGTTACTTAGTGCATTTCAAGCATTTAGCATGGTGTCTGCTCTCTAATTGAAGTAGTTTTCATCTAATCTTCACAAATTTAGTCAGATGTTACATCAAAATGATATCTAGGTCAAGTTCAAATATGGGTCATGCCGGGTCAATAACTAGGTCTCGAGGTCACTAAGTGCATTTCAAGCATTGTCCATAACCTTCGAACGGGCTTATCTTGTGACAGTTTGGCACTCTTGTTTATTCATCATTTAATTTTAAGCCATCTTACCACATATGAGTACCATGAGGAGACTCAATGACGCATGTATCACCTATCTCATAAGCTCAAAGGTCAAGGTCACACTTATAGGTCAAACGTCAAAAAGCTGGTGTCAACATAATCAGAGTTTTGAGACAATAGTGGCAGGTGGATGCATCAATGCCATATAAACACATGTCTTCTTCATGTAGGTATAGCCTGTTGTTCTCTTACTTAGTTTGTACCTTCTATCAGGTTTAGTCTTTAGCAAATGGTTATCTTAGACACAGGTAAGCGATTAAGGGCTGACATGGCCCTCTTGTTCACAGGAGGGAAGCCCATAGTGTTGTTTTTTTCATATATATACATATGCTATAATAGAAACAAGGAGTGCAACTTCATTTTCCGTAAAACTACAACATCTTTACTGTAAACCATGTAACTGGAACAATTTTTAACGAATCAACTACACACCGGTTGTTTTCGAAAGCTAATAAAATAATTTATCAGGAAAAATTAATATCAGTACCATTGATCCAGCAGTATTTTGATACCAGCCCTAAAAAATAATACTATGGGCTTCCCTCCTGTGCACTTGTTAATAACAAGAAGCCATATTATAGCCAGTTAAATACACACAACTTTTAGGCTGTCAAACCATGAGAGTTACTGATAGGAGAAGGGAAATATCACGGTTTTTAGACCAAAATTGAGAAATTAGTGTTCTTGTTTTTTCTTCTAACAAATGCTTCAAAAATGAGAATTAAAGTGTTTTGAATATTAGATTTAATAAAGTGTAACTTTGAGAAATGGATGGTAGATTTACTAAATGGTGATGAACATTTTTTTTTGAAACCTTCAATTGGAAATTGTTTGGTCCAATTTGGGAAAAATATGTACTTTATTCCATTGGGAATGGGGCCAGATACCGGCCCCCATTTTGAACAAAAAAACAACACTGCGTCTTGATTGTGTTTTCAAGTATTGCTTCTTACACAAACTGTGTTGACGTTGAGGTTAAATGAAATATTTCTGCTAACAAAGTAGTAAAAAAAATTGCCTAATTTAGTGACAGTTTCTTAAAGTCCAGAAAGCACATTAATCTGTACACTTTACAATGTTTGAATTTCATCTTTTTCTCTAATTCCAGGCACATTGATGTGATAACAGTGATATCTGTGTTTCAAGTGAGTGTTTTTTTTATCTTGATTTTTTAAAGCTTTATTTTAATCTTGAATTAAAGGTTTAAGAGCGAGATCATCAATATAAATTATAACACTATCATGTTACCATTCTTGACAGTAAAATAGATTTGTAACCTGTTAAATGTTTCAATGACTAAAAACTTTGTTCACCTAATTGATGTATTTAAAAGTTAATTCCTTAGTTAGTGAAATAAAGTTATTTTCCCATTTTATAAAAAATATCATGATTCAAAAGTTCTATTGCTAACATCATAAACAGGATATTGTTTTGAATAAGAATTGGAATCAGAAGTGACAATATCCTTCATACATAGTTAATAGGAATTGATGGATGTCAGGGCTTTTTTTCCTGACTTTGTGAAGCGGCCCTGGCCCCTCACTTTGTGAAAAATTGAGTCGCGAACTTTTCAAAATTGTGAAAAATTGAGTCGCAAACTTCTTAAAATTGTGAAAAAATGAGTCGCGAACTTCTTTAAATTGTGAAATTCAAAGTTCAATGCATAAGTATAGTTAAAGCATGTTAAACACTTGAATATTATCAAAATTTCCTTAAATAATGCAATAAAGGCATATTTTCCTTCTATGAATACTGTATTTGATACAATAACAACACATATACATTTATCTGATTTGCAAAACATTCATGTACCAAATGCAACTAAAATACCTGGTCCCAACACTTCTTTACCACAGGAATAACATTTATAAACATAGAACATTTCAAGGACACATAACTCAGACATGTTCTGGACTTTACAGCTTTAGAACTCTGTTCTTTTTACTCTTGAAAATGTCAATAATTCTCTCGCCAGTGCATGATGATCTCCCTGGGAGGTTGTCATTTGATCTGAAGCATTAGGTATACATTGAACAACAGTACTTTTGTAAGAAATGTAAACGAGTTATTTTATTTTTCACATTTTTTCACAAAACATAAATAGACTACATAGAAAGTTTGAATCATGAATATGCCTCATGAATTTGCATTTAAATTAAAAACAAATATATGAAGGGACCACATTATTTACTTTAACCAAGATTTACAATCGTAAACAGATACGAATAACAAGTCTCGGTCATCAATACTAGGGGACGTTTTGGCTAGGGGCCGTTTTGACTAGTTTCCATCAGTACATAAGCGGCGGCAGATGCTTTCACTTTTATCAAATGACTTTCCTTATAATGCTATCAATGTGCATGTTTCAAAACTTACCCTTCAGTATAAAGCTGTTGTTTCTTCACTGTTATCACAAATTTCAATAAATCGGGATTATTTTGCGGTTTGTTTTAATTTTCTTCATGTAGTAACGAGCGTTCCGCGTCGCCATTTTTTTATAGTGACATTGCTAGGCAGAGCTTTTACTATTGACGCCGGTTTCACCGGTTACACAACACTTTAAAATCGATTAAAACAAGCAAACATCGGTAACGCGAGTCGACAATTTTTCGCAAATTCGGAATTCAAAACGAGATTATGAAACTTATACTTCTGTTTCCGAAATGGCCGTTTTTGACTGTTTTGAGCACAAAAAGTCCGTTTTTCACGATTTAAAACGGCCGTTTTTGAAAATATTCACGGCCATGTCAGGTTTGTGAATTGGCCGTGTGAAAATTGTGAAATGTCCATCCACGGCCAATCGCAAAGAAGGAAAAAAAGCCCTGGATGAAAATTATAAAGTGCCAGTATAGTTATGTACAAAAGAATCATGAAAAGTTAGAATGTAAGCCTTTTCTCACATTACCTTATTATCAATTCAAATAATTCCATGGACTATATTTCTTAAATTGCACAATTCCATCGACACAAATTCCCACTTAAATGGGTATTTGTCGAATTACTAAACGTAGTGCACAAATCGCTGCACTTGCTGATCTTTTTGCTGTCATTCAGTACTGATCTATTTGCTATGTTTCAGTACTGACCTATTTGCTGTGTTTCAGTACTGATCTATTTGCTGTGTTTCAGTACTGATCTATTTGCTGTGTTTCAATACTGATCTATTTGATGTGTTTCAGTACTGATCTATTCACTGTGTTTCAGTACTGATCTATTTGCTGTGTTTCAGTTCTGATCTATTTGCTGTGTTTCAGTACTAATCTATTTGCTGTGTTTCATTACTGATCTATTTGCTGTGTTTCAGTACTGATCTATTTGCTGTGTTTCATTACTGAGCTACATGTATGTGCTGTGTTTCAGTACTGATCCATGGGCTGTGTTTCAGTACTGATCTATATGCTGTGTTTCAGTACTGATCTATTCACTGTGTTTCAGTATTGACCTATTTGCTGTGATTCAGTACTGTTCTTTTTGCTGTGTTTCAGTACTGATCTATTTGCTGTGTTTCAGTACTGATAAATTTGCTGTGGTTCAGTACTGATATATTTGTTGTGTTTCAGTTCTGATCTATTCACTGTGTTTCAGTACTGATCTATTTACTGTGTTTCAGTACTGATCTATTTGCTGTGTTTCAGTACTGATCTATTCACTGTGTTTCAGTACTGACCAATTTGCTGTGTTTCATTACTGATCTATTTGCTGTGTTTCAGTACTGATCTATTTGCTGTGTTTCAGTACTGATCTATTTGCTTTGTTTCAGTACTGATCTATTTGCTGTGTTTCAGTTCTGATCAATTCACTGTGTTTCAGAACTGATCTATTCACTATGTTTCAGTACTGATCTATTCACTGTGTTTCAGTACTGATCTATTTGCTGTGTTTTAGTACTGATCTATTTGCTGTGTTTCAGTTCTTATCTATATGCTGTGTTTCAGTACTGATCTATTCACTGTGTTTCAGTACTGATCTATTTGCAGTGTTTCAGTACTGATCAATTGGCTGTGTTTCAGTACTGATCTATATGCTGTGTTTCAGTACTGATCTATTTGCTGTGTTTCAGTTCTGATCTATTTGCTGTGTTTCAGTACTGATCTTTTTGCCGTCTTTCAGTACTGACCTATTTGTTGTGTTTCAGTACTGATCTATTTGCTGTGTTTCAGTACTGACCTATTTACTGTGTTTCAGTACTGATCTTTTTGCTGTGTTTCTGTACTGATCCATGGGCTGTGTTTCAGTACTGATCTATTTGCTGTGTTTCAGTACTGATCTATTTGCTGTGTTTCAGTACTGATCCATGGGCTGTGTTTCAGTACTGATATATTTACTGTGTTTCAGTACTGACCTATTTGCTGTGTTTCAGTACTGATCTATTTGCTGTGTTTCAGTACTGATCTATTTGCTGTGTTTCAGTACTGATCTATTTACTGTGTTTCAGTACTGATCTATTTGCTGTGTTTCAGTACTGATCTATTTGCTGTGTTTCAGTACTGATCTATTCACTGTGTTTCAGTACTGACCTTTTTGCTGTGTTTCAGTACTGTTTTTTTGCTGTGTTTCTGTACTGATCCATGGGCTGTGTTTCAGTACTGATCTATTTGCTGTGTTTCAGTACTGATCTATTTGCTGTGTTTCAGTACTGATCCATGGGCTGTGTTTCAGTACTGATATATTTACTGTGTTTCAGTACTCACCTATTTGCTGTGTTTCAGTACTGATCTATTTGCTGTGTTTCAGTACTGATCTATTTGCTATGTTTCAGTACTGATCTATTTACTGTGTTTCAGTACTGATCTATTTGCTGTGTTTCAGTACTGATCTATTTGCTGTGTTTCAGTACTGATCTATTCACTGTGTTTCAATACTGATCTATATGCTGTGTTTCAGTACTGATCTATTCACTGTGTTTCAGTACTGATCTATTTGCTGTGTTTCAGTACTGATCTATTTGCTGTGTTTCAGTACTGATCTATTTGCTGTGTTTCAGTACTGATCTATTCACTGTGTTTCAGTACTGATCTATTCACTGGGTTTCAGTACTTTTGCTGTGTTTCAGTACTGATCTATGTGCTGTGTTTCAGTACTGATCCATGGGCTGTGTTTCAGTACTGATCTATATGCTGTGTATCAGTACTGATCTATTCACTGTGTTTCAGTACTGACCTATTTACTGTGTTTCATTTCTGATCTATTTGCTGTGTTTCAGTACTGATCTCATTACTGTGTTTCAGTACTGATCTATTTACTGTGTTTCAGTACTGATCTATTTGCTGTGTTTCAGTTCTGATCAATTCACTGTGTTTCAGTACTGATCTTTTCACTGTGTTTCAGTACTGATCTATTCACTGTGTTTCAGTGCTGACTATTTGCTGTGTTTAAGTACTGATCTATTTGCTGTGTTTCAGTACTTATCTATATGCCGTGTTTCAGTACTGATCTATTCACTGTGTTTCAGTACTGATCTATTTGCAGTGTTTCAGTACTGATCTATTGGCTCTGTTTCAGTACTGATCTTTTCACTGTGTTTCAGTACTGATCTATTTGCTGTGTTTCAGTACTGACCTATTTGCTGTGTTTCAGTACTGATCTTTTTGCTGTGTTTCAGTACTTACCTATTTGCTGTGATTCAGTACTGATATATTTGCTGTGTTTCAGTACTGACATTTTTGTTGTGTTTCAGTACTGATCTATTTGCTGTGTTTCAGTACTGAGCCATGGGCTGTGTTTTAGTACTGATCTATTTGCTGTGTTTCAGTACTGAGCCATGGGCTGTGTTTCAGTACTGATCTATTTGCTGTGTTTCAGTACTGATCTATTTCCTGTGTTTCAGTACTGATCCATGGGCTGTGTTTCAGTACTGATATATTTACTGTGTTTTGGTTGTGTTTCAGTACTGGTCTATTTGCTGTGTTTCAGTACTGATCTATTCACTGTGTTTCAGTACTGATCTATTTGCGGTGTTTCAGTTCTGATCTATTTGCTGTGTTTCAGTACTGATCTATTTACTGTGTTTCAGTACTGATCTATAAGCTGTGTTTTTTTTGTACTAATCTATTCACTGTGTTTCAGTTCTGATCTATTTGCTGTGTTTCAGTACTGATCTATTTGCTGTGTTTCAATACTGATCTATTTGCTGTGTTTCAGTACTGATCTATTCACTGTGTTTCAGTACTGATCTATTCTCTGTGTTTCAGTACTGACCTATTTGATGTGTTTCAGTACTGATTTATTCACTGTGTTTCAGTACTGATCTATTTGCTGTGTTTCAGTTCTGATCTATTTGCTGTGTTTCAGTACTAATCTATTTGCTGTGTTTCATTACTGATCTATTTGCTGTGTTTCAGTACTGATCTATTTGCTGTGTTTCATTACTGAGCTACATGTATGTGCTGTGTTTCAGTACTGATCCATGGGCTGTGTTTCAGTACTGATCTATATGCTGTGTTTCAGTTCTGATCTATTTGCTGTGTTTCAGTAGCTGTTCTTTTTGCTGTTATCAGTACTGATATATTTGCTGTGTTTCAGTACTTATCTATTTGCTGTGGTTCAGTACTGATATATTTGTTGTGTTTCAGTTCTGATCTATTCACTATGTTTTAGTACTGATCTATTTGCTGTGTTTCAGTACTGATCTATTTGCTGTGTTTCAGTACTGATCTATTCACTTTGTTTCAGTACTGATCTATTTGCTGTGTTTCAGTTCTGATCTATTCACTGTGTTTCAGTACTGATCTATTTGCTGTGTTTCAGTACTGATCTATTTGCTGTGTTTCAGTACTGACCTATTTGCTGTGTTTCAGTACTGATCTTTTTGCTGTGTTTCAGTACTGACCTTTTTGCTGTGTTTCAGTACTGATCTTTTTGCTGTGTTTCAGTACTGATCTATTTGCTGTGTTTCAGTACTGATCTATTCCCTGTGTTTCAGTACTGATCTATTTGCTGTTTTCAGTACTGATCTATTTGCTGTGTTTCAGTACTGATTTATTTGCTGTTTTCAGTACTGATCTATTGGCTGTGTTTCAGTACTGATCTATTTGCTGTGTTTCAGTACTGATCTTTTTGCTGTGGTTCGGTACTGATCTATTCACTGTGTTTCAGTACTGATCTATTTGCTGTGTTTCAGTACTGATCTATTTGCTGTGTTTCAGTACTGATCTATTCACTGTGTTTCAGTACTGATCTAATTGCTGTGTTTCAGTACTGATCTATTTGCTGTGTTTCAGTACTGATCTATTCACCGTGTTTCAGTACTGATCTATTCACTGTGTTTCAGTACTGATCTATTCACTGTGTTTCAGTACTGATCTATTCACTGTGTTTCAGTACTGATCTATTCACTGTGTTTCAGTACTCGAACATGTTTACAACCACAAGCAATCTACAACAGCTGATAGAGAACCCCTGTCTGCAGGCAGAGTGTCTCCAAGCTGTGGCCACCAACAGTAAGCCACAATAAACAATTTTGGACATTTGCTTTGTTATCAGAGATGAACCTATTGGCATTCATCTTGTGACACAGCACACATGTGTTTACATCCTTAAAACAGTAAAAATATCAGGCAGATAAATGTGAGAAGTAACTGGACCGTTACATTTGTGTTTATTTGGTTGAAAAGGTATGCATACCGCTTATGGACAATCATCTCACCTGACAATTAATGAAGTGAACATAATAAGGAAACATTACTTATCATTAATTCTTGCACACTTTTTTTGCTGTACATCACTTCTGAAACAACTGTATGATGTCAATTTGTACAAAATAGATTCATTCAATTGCTTATGCAAATTAGTGATGCATTTATTAGTGTCAATTCACAATTGAAGTATCTACAACTATATTTCCTTCTTAAGAATGACAAACTGGATTGTTTTTTACTGGGGCATATTTTAATGTTTTAAAGACAACGAAATCAAAACTTCTACAGTTTGTTTGGGTGCAAATAAAACAATTGTTTCTACAGTTAATCAAATGCTAGTCATCATACTCAGTAGTCAAAGAACAGCCTTGGAATATCTTTTGGTAAAACAAAATGAAACTAGAAATGGCGCGGCAGAGGCCGACGCGTATCCCCACGCCACATGTTTGACCCAGGGGCGCCCCAGGGTTGGTAATAGGGCCATGCATTGTTAAGATTGACCGTATCGTCATAACAGATGTTCAGTATCAATTTGAAGTAAATGGGTGTAGAAATAAAGAAGTTAATGTAAAATAACCTAAAAAAATGAGTGAAAATCTCTGACCCGGCCCCACCCCAACCCCCATAACTTTTGACCCAGGGGTTACATCAAAATTTCAAATAGTGCATTGTGGCACATGCGGTATGCTCATAGCTACCATGTGTGTAAGTTTCAAGGTTGTAGTGCTAATAGTGTAGGAGGAGATAGTGGCATGGACGGACAGACGGCGGAGATAACCACAAAATAGATTTCAAAATCTAAATGCGGACCCTTAGTTTAAGGTCAAGGTCACAGGGGTAAATTTTTTTAGGCGCATGGAAAGGTGTTGTCCAGATACACATGCATACCAAATATGAAATCAATATCTGAAGGGACACAGAAGTTATGAGCCTTTTTCGAATCGCGGTCGCAGATTTCGAAACCTGAAAACTGACCCCAAGTTCAAGATCAAGGTCACAGGGGTCAAAATTTGTATGCGCATGGAAAAGTGTTGTCCAGATACACATGCATACCAAATATGAAAGCAATATCTGAAGGGACACAGTCGTAATGAGCCTTTTTCAAATCACGGTCGCTGATTTCGAAACCTGAAAACTGACCCAAAGTTCAAGGTCAAGGTCACAGGGGTAAAAAATTGTATGCACATGGATAGGTGTTGTCTAGAAACACTAGCATACCAAATATGAAAGCAATATCTGAAGGGACACAGTAGTTGTGAGCCTTTTTTGAATCGCGGTCGCAGATTTCGAAACCTGAAAACTGACCCCAAGTTCAAGATCAAGGTCACAGGGGTCAAAATTTGTATGCGCATGGAAAAGTGTTGTCCAGATACACATGCATACCAAATATGAAAGCAATATCTGAAGGGACACAGTCGTAATGAGCCTTTTTCAAATCACGGTCGCTGATTTCGAAACCTGAAAACTGACCCAAAGTTCAAGGTCAAGGTCACAGGGGTAAAAAATTGTATGCACATGGATAGGTGTTGTCTAGAAACACTAGCATACCAAATATGAAAGCAATATCTGAAGGGACACAGTAGTTGTGAGCCTTTTTTGAATCGCGGTCGCATATTTCGAAACCTGAAAACTGACCCAAAGTTCAAGGTCAAGGTCACAGGGGTCAAAAATTTAATGTGCATGGATAGGTGTTGTCTAGATATATTAAAATCTGAAGGGACACAGTAGTTATGAGCCTTTTTCGAATCGCGGTCGCAGGAAAATCACTGACCCGGCCCCGCCCCAACCCCCATAACTTTTGACCCAGGGGTCAGATCAAAATTCTGTTACTGTCGCACATATGCTCATAGCTACCATGTATGTAAGTTTCAAGGTTCTAGTGCTAATAGTGTAGGAGGAGCAGGTGGCCAGGACGGATGGACGGACGGACAGACAAACATCACCACAATATCCCCACTTTTTCTCCGAAAAGCGTGGGGATAATTATTTTAAATTCATTGCATACATAGCTGGTAATGAATACTAAATGTTGTGGTACTGTATATACAAACACATCCCATTATTCTAGTTGATGTTATGCATATGAATATCAGAACATCCCATGAATAAGTTGTATTGTCAGCGTGTCTCTAAATTTTAGGACTCAGTATTTTTGGAATAATTTTTAGTATCTAAATTTTGTGCACCCACATTTTTTGAAATTATTGCCGAAAACTTCGAGAAATTACCGTAATTTACATGGCGCTTTATCAATCCTCTTTGGAAAAATAAATATGTCTACATGAACACATTTTATGTGAGGTGAAATAGTTATCAATCATCTTCAGATTGTTGTGTTATAACCTAAAAGTATTGTCTAACTTGTTAACTTTTGAGTCATCATATGGGGAACTGATTATCTGTAAATTTCAATCCACAGAATACGTAGATGTATATGTATCAACCCTTTCCCACAGTGAAAATGGCTATGTGCAAACAGCATAAAACCAGAACAGCCTGCGAGTTACTCACAGTCTGTTCAGTTTTTATGCTGTTTGCTGCTTGTCAGTATCTCAGGGTTGGAAATGAAGCCATTAAAGCTTGCATTAAGTAAGAAAGGTCTTTAATCAAATGGTACTTTCTAAGGAACTACAAATGCGTCAAAATATGTAATCTAAGTGGTAAAGGGATAATCATTCAGTAACATATCATGTCCTTAATTAAATGTAACTTTCTAAGGGACTATGAATGCAGAAAAATACGTATCTTATATCTAAGTGCTAAAGGGTTAATCATTCAGTAACATGTCATGTTGAACTTCAGGTCACGTGAAGCCCTTATTTCGTGATGTGTTCATGCTGTACTGCAGCCTGACGCAGGGTCTGACGGTGAGGGATCTGTGCCTGAGGTTCAGCCCACACGCCATGAAGATTGATGAGAAGTGGGTTGCCTAGTAACCCATTTTTTGCCTAGCGTCTGGAAAAAAGGCCTTGGCAAACAGCGTAGACCCAGATGAGATGCCGCATGATGCGGCGTCTCATCAGGTTCTGCGCTGTTTGCTTAAAGGAATTTCTGTAGGAAATATTATCAATATAGTAGACATTCCTAATTTTGGAAATAAATTGATCCAATTTAGAAATTTAGGAGAGTCCACTAGGCATAAATGGGTTAAGGTTCTGTAGAGGTTTGTTTGGAAACTAGCTAGGAACCTGCTGGCAACATGTGAGGTCCATTGTCAATAATTCTTGTAATTATTCAAGAAGCTGAACCATGCACACGTTTGACCATTGACCTTTAGTTTGACCATGACCTATGACCAATTGATGACACACCTTCTCCCTATGTGTTAACATTTGTTTGTAAACTACAGTCAATCTTGTGCTTGCGACCACTTGAATTAAGCGACTTTTGTCTTATGCGACCACTTTTAATCCCGCCCGAGCGTTTTAACTATATTTTCATATTGTATTTAGCGACTTTTGTCTTACGCGACCAGCGACCGCTGATTTAGTGTATTTTGATGCCCGAGTCTTGAATTAAGCAACCGCTTTAAGGTAAAAGTGGTAAATCTGTTGATCGTTCAGGGACAAATCAGTGTTGATTGTTTATCTAAGCCGATAACATGAACCATTACATCTTTGTTTTGATTTCACACCAGCCATTTTCCTTTGTATTTTGAATTTGCATGATGTGTAATGAAGTTGAAGTCTCGACAAGTTGTCTTTATGGCACAATTTAACTTTTGACCTTTATCTGAGAAGTTGACCTTTGAGGTAGGGAAACTGTCTTCACTCATGAAACACAATCTGAACATTTGTTGTGAATTATTATTTTTTTCATGATGAATCACAAAATTACTATCAAGATGAGCCATTTCATTCCCAACTTCAACCTTTGACCACAAAATGTGATTTTCACATTTTAGGGAGGGAGTCGTCTGTTACTTGGGACATGCTGTCTCGTCAAAGCGGCACGTTTTGGTAAAATATTTAAAATTGCTCAATGAATGACTAAGTTACAGTCTGGACAAGAAGTTGTATGGCCATCTTTGACCATTAACCTCTGATTGTAACCTTTACCTTGAGTTAGGGAGACTGTTGTTATATGCAACACTTTTACTCCTAATGGTGGTCATTTGTAGTAAGTTTTTATGCCCCAAAGGAGGGCATATAGTGATCGGACCATCCGTCCGTCCGTCTGTCTGTCCATCTGTCTTTCTGTCACACTTTGCGTTTAGGTTTCGAAAATGCTCATAACTTCTATGTTGCTTCAGATAGCAACTTGATATTTGGCTTGCATGTGTAACTCATATAGCTGCACATTTTGAGTGGTAAAAGGCTAAGGTCAAGGTCATCGTTCAAGGTCAAAGGTCAAATATATAGCTATAAAGCGGCGCAGAAAGGGGCATTGTGTTTCTGTCAAACACTTGTTTTACATTTGTATGAATGACAAAGATACAGTCTTGACAAAATGTTTCATAACCAAATTTGACCTTTTTACCTCGAAGTGTGACCTAGATCTGTGAGGTAAGGAGATACTCGCTGGGAATATTAGGGTTGAACTATTTAAACATCGCAAAATTAATGACAAAGTTAGTCAGAAAAGCTTAGAAGTTCACTCGCATACACTCGATTGTTGTGACTGCTATATAAAGCTCTGCAAGCCAGCTTGACAAAAAGGAATAATCATCACCATTATTGAAGTATTATGTCTGAAAGGTTTTTGATTTGTATGCCCCCGGATTGAATTATCAGGGGTATATTGTTTTTGGCCTGTCTCTCTGTCATTGTATGTGTGTGTCTGTCTGTCTGTCCCAAAACGTTAACCTTTGTCATAACTTTTGCAATATTGAAGATAGCAACTTGATTTTTGGCATGCATGTGTATCTCATGGAGCTTCACATTTTGAGTGGTGAAAGCTTAAGGTCATCCTTCAAGGCCAAAGGTTAAATATATGGCTTCAAAGCGGCGCAGTAGGGGGCATTGTGTTTCACAAACACAGCTCTTGTTTTAATTATGCCAGTACATGGAGGGGAAATATATTGGAATCTTTCTGTTGGTCAACCGTTCAGTCTCCTCGCATTTGTGAGTTATTTTCCTGTGAACATATCTAACAAAGAATTGTCGGTTTACTGGTCACGCTTGTTACTAAGATCTCGTTTATCTTTGGTATGGGATATGTTTGCATATTAAATGGGTGCTAGTCTTGTTAAAAAATGGAATGTTATGCGATTAACAGTGAATCTTTTCTCGTTGGAAGTCGGTTAGACTAGTTTTTCACATTAAACATCTCAACATGCAGTGCAATGTTTATTAAACTTGAATATAATTTGGTTGATCACAGACTTTACTTATACCACGCCACCAGCAGATAGGGAAGGACTTTATTTGCATGAATCGCAAGTCTATCGGTCATAATGTTAGCCTAAAGGTTAAACCTATTTAATTTTAGGTCAATTGCATCAAAGCCTGAGGCGTATTGAAGCGCTTTTGAGTCATTTTCCTGGAAAGAACCAGTACCTGGTGTCTTTGGTGGAAGTCTGTAGAAAGCTCTCACAGTGGGGATCAAACCCATGACTATCCAGATTCAAGGCAGACACCATAAAAAGTATCCACTATGCCACAACTTGCCTGTATAAGACGTCATATATCAACTTTGCACACCCATCTCAATCTTTTCAGGAAGTTCATACAGTTTGGGCTGAAGCGGCAGCTAATCCGGCGTGTCCACGGTTACCCAGTCAGACTGCCCAGTGAGGGCCGCAGTGGGCCCAAGGTGACCGCAGTGTCCAAGTGGCTCAACGGCATGCACAGTATGGATGAGATCTGCTGCAAGGAAGGTAGGTGGGACGCAGAGACATTGTGTGGCTAACTTCAGTAAAAAATCCAGTTAAACACAAGAGTAAGTAACAATCAACTGGGCTCGCACCTCTGATTCCTGGAGTAAAACTCTAACGCTTAGACCACTCGGCCATCCATGGTCATACAATGCATGATGTATTTTATACTTCATATAAGCAATTGTAATGTCACAAAATATAACGACAACAACAGAACTCTCCAAATTATTTAATCGTTTGCTACAAATTATTTATATACAAATGAACAGAGGTCCAAAACGGATAACATACTGTTTAACATGTCCATATGATTAATTGGCGCTTTGCTTGCAGAAAAGAAGGTTAAAATTTAAATCATGTGCATTGTATGTGCAAAACATGTGTATTTTATTTTGGCTCCTTCAAAATAGACGTTTCTTGGAGCACAGATAAATGAGCAGATCGAAGATTTTGACAGTGGTTCACACTTAATTATAATCAAAAGTTTTTTATTTAACCAATCCATCAATGTGTGGCTCGAATATATCTTCTGTTATAAAAAGTGAATAACCCCCAACATTTATGACACATCTGCGTGAAAGGCTGCCTGTAAATTTTATTGATTTAAGTTCAAAATAGGGTATTTGTTTGCCTGAAACAAAAAATATCTGAGTCTGTATGTTTATTCAGATACTTAATGACTATGGAAATTCTTGTCCAGATATTCTGATATCAAAATGTTTGTTGACATCCCTATTTGAGCAGTATCAACTAAACAGACAAATAATGCATCACATGGGATTCATGTTTTAAATTTGTTGGGGTACTTTACTAAACAATTACGGGTATTTGAAGAGGAAAGGTTTGGTCTTTTTAATCAATTGTTCAAATAATCATTAAAAACAAAATGTGGATTGACCGCAACATGTTAAAGAAATAATTTTCAATAAGCATTCACACAGTTGCTGTATGCAATGACTGGTGTAGCCCTGTGAGTCCTTCACACAGTTGCCTTATGCCATGACTGGTGTAGCCCTGTGAGTCCTTCACACAGTTGCCTTATGCCATGACTGGTGTTGCCCTGTGAGTCCTTCACACAGTTGCCTTATGCCATGACTGGTGTTGCCCTGTGAGTCCTTCACACAGTTGCCTTATGCCATTACTGGTGTTGCCCTGTGAGTCCTTTACACAGTTGCCTTATGCCATGACTGGTGTTGCCCTGTGAGTCCTTCACACAGTTGCTGTATGCCATGACTGGTGTAGCCCTGTGAGTCCTTCACACAGTTGCCTTATGCCATGACTGGTGTAGCCCTGTGAGTCCTTCACACAGTTGCCTTATGCCATTACTGGTGTTGCCCTGTGAGTCCTTCACACAGTTGCCTTATGCCATGACTGGTGTTGCCCTGTGAGTCCTTCACACAGTTGCCTTTTGCCATGACTGGTGTTGCCCTGTGAGTCCTTCACACAGTTGCTGTATGCCATGACTGGTGTAGCCCTGTGAGTCCTTCACACAGTTGCCTTATGCCATGACTGGTGTAGCCCTGTGAGTCCTTTACACAGTTGCTTTATGCCATGACTGGTGTAGCCCTGTAAGTCCTTTACACAGTTGCTTTATGCCATTACTGGTGTTGCCCTGTGAGTCCTTTACACAGTTGCCTTATGCCATGACTGGTGTAGCCCTGTGAGTCCTTTACACAGTTGCTTTATGCCATGACTGGTGTAGCCCTGTGAGTCCTTCACACAGTTGCCTTATGCCATGACTGGTGTAGCCCCGTGAGTCCTTTACACAGTTGCCTTATGCCATGACTGGTGTTGCCCTGTGAGTCCTTTACACAGTTGCCTTATGCCATGACTGGTGTTGCCCTGTGAGTCCTTTACACAGTTGCCTTATGCCATGACTGGTGTTGCCCTGTGAGTCCTTTACACAGTTGCCTTATGCCATGACTGGTGTAGCCCTGTGAGTCCTTCACACAGTTGCCTTATGCCATGACTGGTGTTGCCCTGTGAGTCCTTTACACAGTTGCCTTATGCCATGACTGGTGTTGCCCTGTGAGTCCTTTACACAGTTGCCTTATGCCATGACTGGTGTTGCCCTGTGAGTCCTTCACACAGTTGCCTTATGCCATTACTGGTGTTGCCCTGTGAGTCCTTTACACAGTTGCCTTATGCCATGACTGGTGTTGCCCTGTGAGTCCTTCACACAGTTGCTGTATGCCATGACTGGTGTAGCCCTGTGAGTCCTTTACACAGTTGCCTTATGCCATGACTGGTGTTGCCCTGTGAGTCCTTTACACAGTTGCCTTATGCCATGACTGGTGTTGCCCTGTGAGTCCTTTACACAGTTGCCTTATGCCATGACTGGTGTAGCCCTGCGAGTCCTTCACACAGTTGCCTTATGCCATGACTGGTGTTGCCCTGTGAGTCCTTTACACAGTTGCTTTATGCCATGACTGGTGTTGCCCTGTGAGTCCTTCACACAGTTGCTTTATGCCATGACTGTTGTTGCCCCATTTAGTAAATAAACATGTACAATGTAACACCTATGTGCCACTATGTGAGTTTATAGCTCTATTGGCTAGAGACAAGCATGTTAATTCCAGGTTCTTTGTTCAGTGGGCACTTGAAAATGCTCTTATATAGTAAATTGTTTTACAATCCTCTGACGAAAGGTCAAGAACCATATTCCAAGGTAGCTTGTTGTTTATGTACATCTTTTAATGAAAACGACTCAAAAGTAAATCAGTTTTAAATGGAAATGCTTTTCCAGGTTTAACCTTCAAAGATCTTGAAGAGATCATTGAGAATGATCTAAGTATAGTGGTTTGCTGGAAGTGACCAGTGGTATGCTGGAAGTGACCAGTGGTTTGCTGGAAGTGACCAGTGGTTTGAGGGAAGTGAACAGCCGTGTGGTGGAAGAGACCAGTAATATGCTGAAGTGACCAGTGTAATACTGGATTCAACCAGTGGTCATCTGGAAGTATCAGACGCTGAAGTGACCAGTGGTTTGATTGAATTGACCAGTAGCATATGTCATTTACCAGAAGTTGAAGTGACAGAAGTTACCAGTAGCTGGATTCACTTCAAACTGTTGATTGGAAGTGACTTGCTGTAAAAGTCCATTGGTTTTGTTGATGGCCCAGTGAATGCAGGGGACCACTGGACATTTTTGGTGCTGACAATGTGGTCAGTTGTGGTCTCTGCTGAAGTGACCAGTGGTGGCTTATGAATGGATGTATGATGCCTGGTGTTCTAATTTGGGACCAATTAGCAGTACTTGAAGTGACCTAGGGCAGGAAAAAAGGTTTCACAAATACTTGTGTTAAGCAGGGACATGTATACTGTTCAGTGCTGATTTCATACAATTATTTGTGTACTCGTAATAAGAATGTACTGCAGTGAAATTTGCAGACCAAATTATCTCTGTGAAATCCAATGAATCCGATGTACAAAAGGGAACAATTCTTAATTTGTTATAAAGATTTTGTTATTCAACAAATTGTTATTTGAAAAGACTTCTGAAACGGTTAGGGACATTCTTTTCCCTGTTAAATGAACTTTGTAAAGATATTTTTGATAGATTATAGACAATTACATGTGTCTGTTAGTGTTGAAATGAAGATTCCACAATTTACTTTGGTCAGTAGAGAATGCCCTCCAAAGAATACAGAAGTGATATACATATACAATGTTATTTTATGTTTTAAACTGTGCAATATGTTGTTTTGTTAGTTGTTCAGATATTTATTTTTAATTCATGTGTTTTATTATTTTATTTCATGGAGTAAAAGTATTTTTTAATGTTGTTTAAATGTTAATACCTAATGACAATGTAATAATGCTTCAAAATATCTGTAAATTTCAAAGAAATTCATTTTTGAAAAAATGAACATTTGAGGTGTGTAAAGCCAGTACGGTAGTGTTAGTATGTTTGTCTGTCCATCTGTCCGTCTGTCCAGCATTACATTTTCTAGAGTTTTTTTTTATGCAAGGCTTAAGATATTGAGCTGATGTTTGGTATGTAAGTTAACACACATGACCTTCAGATGAAGTGTAAAATTCATTCCATTCTGTTGATTTTTGATGAAGAAGACGGGCATGTGACTGATCTAAAGTTTTGCCAAGGGAAGCAATAAGCTTTAAAGGCAGATATTTCATTTGGCAGGTACAATGTCTATTTTCAACAAGGGAAGTAATATTTTTAAAGGGATATAATCCAAGGGAGGACGTTTTATAAATAGAAAGAAAAGGCATGGAGATTTGAGACAAAAGTGGATACAGAAATTATCTATAATAACTGTTTTCCGGAGTTTTTTAACACAAGGCTTTCAGATATTGAGCTGCTTTTTGGTATGTGAGTCCACATACATGAGGTGTGGGTCTTGGACTTTTCTCTATAATAACTGTTTTCCTGAGGGTTTTTTATGCAACACTTTCAGATATTGAACTGATTTTTGATATCTTAGTCTAGCTACATGATTTACAGATGCAGTGTGACATTAATTTCGGTCTGTTGAATTTTGGCGTAGTTATGGGCGTTGGACTTCGAAATTGTTAAAATAATAACCGTTTTCCGGAGGTTTTTAATGCATATCTTTCAGAAATTGAGGTAATTTTTGGTATGTGAGTCTACCTAAATGACCTACAGATCTATTATGACCTTTTTCAGGAGTTTTTTATGCAACGCTTTCAGAGATTGAGCTGTTTTTTGGTATTGGACTTGCAGATTTAGTGTGAAATTTGTTTCGGTCCATGAATTTTTAGCTAAGTTATCGGCCTTGTTTTCCATGATGTTGCCATGTGGCTTCAAAGCGAAGTTCGGGGCATTGTGTTTCACAAATACAGCTCTTGTTTTCCCCATTTTTTGCTCGGCTGTTTTTGGAGAAAACCCGAGGTATTGTCATAGCCAGCTAGTCCTATCGTCCGCGTTGTGCTAAAACCATGACATTTTGCTCTAAAATCAAAGTGCTTCCACCTACAACTCTGAAACATCATGTGTAGATGCACCTTGAGGAGTTCTCTACGCCACACTCATTTTTGGGTTACTAGGTCAAAGGCAAGGTAACTGTGACCTCTAAAATAAAAAATTCTGACAAGCTTTTATTTATTCAAAACTGCACCCGCAGCCGAGCGTTGGCACATGTTATGCAGTGCTCTTGTTTAGAAATAAAATTTGCTGTTAAAATGTTCAGTTTAAAAACTCTGTGATGGTAAGTGCTAGATTTGTATATAAAAATCTGCATGTGTGAGTTGTTTGTTATTTTAAGTAAAACATATTTGATATAATAGATGTTTTTAAGGGTAAAGTAAATATTGCAGCATTGACGAGTTATGTCCATATCACTGTCCTTGATTGCAGTATTTACTTCCCAATTATCTTTGATATGTATATGATGTTATCTTTGTGTGACAATATACAAATTGTGAATTATGACAGACCATTTAAACTTTACCTATTGTGGCACATAAGTAAATGAACAAGCAGCATGATAATTGCATAATTATTTAATCAAGAAAGCAAAAGGTTATATTGGAATGTTAAAAAGTAGTTTGGAGAAGACTTAGAGAAAACAAGAAACACAAGAATAATACCAGTGATAATAAAACAACACACATTTGGAAAAGATGTGCAATGTGCAAATATAAAAAAAACAACAAAAGATTTAAGCTTTTGACAGGCAATTTCTTTTTTTTGCATTTTTTTTTTATGCATTAATATTTTTTTGTGATATTTTGATATTTTGGTTTATAATAAAACTACATAACTTGCTTACTTAGAAATGTTGAAAGTATTTTAATTATACAGTATCAATAAACTTTTTTCCCCAAAAAATCCCTATTCCTTGTATACAAACAAGTTATGAAGTTATTGCACAAAATCAAAATAATATTGCACTTTTTTACCAAAAGACTAAATATGATAAATTTCAAAGCTACATTTCATTTAGAAGTTATGGCATAGGTATATGGATCTTTTGCCTCAAGACTGTTAACAAAGTATGCAATGATTGAAGGGTTATATATAAGGAAAAAAGTATACTCAACATTAAATAAAATAGGAAAAAAGTATACACAACATAAAATAGACATTTTGTTTCTAATAAAATAGAAAGGTTTTGACAAAAGTGTACATGATATTCTTGATTTTAGTTCATAATATCACAGTTGTTTCCATAAAATATACTGCAAAAGTTTAAAAAAAAATATAGCATATATATACAGCAGCGCTTCCGTTCGTGGATACAGTTAAAAATATCCTGCTCAACAAATAATTTTCATTAAGATAAAGTAAAACAATTTATATAGATGTGTTTTTCTGAGTCAGTTATATGTACATTTTTTGCAATGCATAGCTTAATGAAAGCTTGTTTATTGTGTGGAGATTTGTATATTCATACAGAGTTTTGCATTTACTACAAATAAAAGACAAACATTACCGTCATACATAATTCAGTATCTTCAAAAAAGAGTTTTACGGGAACAAAATCATAGAAAACCTGTTTTATGTCTGCATGTAACTAAAACAAAATACATGAACTAAGAATGTGAAGATATTCCAATTCAAAACATTTAAGACCAATTACAATCACTTCCCAAGAATAAAAAAAAGAAACAAGATATGTGTTTGTCAGAAACACAATGTCCCCTTTTGCGCCGCTTTGAAGCTATATATTTGACCTTTGACCTTTAAGTTGAAGGATGACCTACACTATGTCCCCTTTTGCGCCGCTTTGAAGCTATATATTTGACCTTTGACCTTGAAGGATGACCTTGACCTTTCACCACTCAATATTAGGGCTGTCACGATTCACCGGTATACCGGTATATCGCGGTGCATGTCGTGAAAAAAATCGCACCGCGGTACGGCGTTGCCGCACCGGTTTTTTTAATATTATTATATTAGCACATATATAAATACATTACATAATTATTTTGATATAGATATCGTTTTGAAAATTGTAGAAGCGGTTCAAAAGGGCTAAATAAATAATCCGTTAATATCCAGGTCAAGCAAGCGCTTCCACTTGTAGATGTTTAACTTTCACGTTTAAAATACGGCGATGTATGGGTCCATACCTTTTTTGGAATTAGGGACAGATTTCCTTTGCAAATAAGTTCATAATTATCCAAAAGATGTTTATTTTATTTCTTTTTTTTTTTCTTTAGTATATCGATCGTTCAAAGCATGGCACTTCCGAATCATGTTATCTTAAGATTCTGAAAGTCGAGGAAGAGTCAGAACGCTACGGATTTTCAATACTGGGCCCGCTGACTCCGCATTTTGAACATGCCCTTGAAGCGTTCGATTTACACAGATCGTAGTCACAGCTATTGTAAACAACATGGCGGACATTTGAGAAAAAGACGCGAACAATAACAATGACTACTTCTATCAAGTTTATTACAGTTTCTTTTACAGTTTCTAGTCATACTATGATACCAGTGTTTTCTGATTATTGAGTTTAATAAAGTTTGTAAAACTTGTTATTCTGCTGTTTTCTTCACAGATACATATTCTGTAAAATATCGCGGTACGTACCGCGATACAGTGTTGCCGTACCACGATATACCGCGGTACGCTCACGGCGTATCGTGACAGCCCTACTCAATATGTGCAGCTCCATGAGATACACATGCATGCCAAATATCAAGTTGCTATCTTCAATATTGCAAAAGTTATTGCAAATGTTAAAGTTGGGGCAAACAAACAAACCAACAGACAGGGCAAAAACTATAGTGGTGGGGGACATAAAAATATTTTCTGAAAAATAAAAGATATAGTTAAATAAGGCACATTATTTTGCACCCAACCTGGTCATCTGCTACGGGTTAACAAATTTGTTTCAAAAAATTCTACATGTTAATGTAACAAAGACTACTCTTATAAGTTATAACATATTCTCTTGTTATATAACGTACAATATTCTAAGTATAAATGACAGTTGGCCAGTAATACGGATGGGCAGGCTTATTAATATTAAATTTGGGCATTTTCATTGGCCACGTGCGCTGCTTTTGAATGAGCCCCTCCAGTTTCAAAGTCCAAGCCCACTGGCATGGGTACTCACTCTGCGACAACTGAGGAAGGGAGATAATCATGCCATTGTCGCCTGCTGGTTCCCAGTTCAGCTTGTGTTCATAGCCCAAAAGGGAGACAACTGTAGTTTGTTTGGAAGGAAAAGGGGAACCAAGATACACCGAGTTGTTTCTAGGCCAGGACAGTGTGATAGCGTACACAGTTGTGCTCTCTGTGGTTGTTCTGTTTGTATACCTGAAATGATAAGGATTTAAACTTTGTGTACAAGTTCCACATTGTATATACAAATGTATATTTATTTTGTATGAATTTAAAAAAAAATAAAAAATTATATAATATGTACTTATTCCTATGTGGCAAGAACTTTATGAAAGCTTATCAGGTTGGTACATCTATCAATCTCTGCAAATTTGTGTTAAGTCTTAATATTTCATCGAACAAATGTGAAGCTCTACTTAAACAAGATGTGTTAGGAAAATAAATATACTAAGTAATAAGTCTTCATCAGCTTAATCCTGCTAATATTTTCAAAATTGACCTTCAATTTAAACTTTGACCTTTGAGATCGAGACACAGGTTTTGCATGTGATTTGTCATCTCCACATGCTGTACATTCGCATGAGTTCTTTAAAATGATGTTACATTAAAACAAGTTTTACTAAGGAGGAACAAGGCTTGCCTATATGGTTAACATTTATAGTTATAATCTTGCAAAATGAATGTTGAAGTTGAATGCACACATTGACCTTTGCCCTCTAAGTGTAACCATGGCCACATCGTTTGGGAGATTATTGATAGTAGTGACATACTTAGTCCCAAACATGAACATTTGTGGTACATTATATCATAACAGCATGATAAACCACGCCTAAGCAAATGCTTTCTTACCACACATCCCCGTTGACAGAGTCGTTCTGGTATGTCCAGGGCCTGGTTTGGAATATGGCCTCCCCATTGACGGCCAACCAGTCTCCCATCTGCGCCAGTCGGTCCTGCATCAGCTGGTCTATGATTCCATCGTGACGTGGTCCAACGTTCAGCAACATGTTTCCTCCACAGCTATAAGACATCATGAAATTAATATTTGTAATATTTTGAGCTTGTTCTAATATGGAATTGATGCCATACTGTGTTGTTATGGTGAGATGACAATTATGTGTAGATTCAATCAAAATATGGAGGAGGATAACGGTATTTATAGTTCTCCAGCATTACCTTTTAAAAGACAGATATGAAAAATAAAATCGTGTTTGAAGCTTCATAATATTTTTCACTGATAATTTGTTGTTGGATAATCCTCTGTTAGGAGTATTGACACATGTAATCCCACTTGTGACTTAATTGCTTCACATCTATACTCCTGACCATAGTTTATTATCAAACTATGATTCAAAAATAATATTTCTTAAAAAATGTACACATTTACAAGATAAACATTTTCTAAATAATGGCTACAATAATCAATACATGTATTGTTCATCAGCCAAATAATATATATATTTGGCGTTCAAGTATTATTAATGAAAAGTAGCAGTACCAATTAAGATCAACAGAAAAATATATAAGACACAAAAACTTTTCTCTATTCTTTTTATTTTAAAGAAGTTTATATCCTATTGACTACCTTCTATTAAACCAAAATAAACACAAGCAATCTTTTTGGGGTAAAATTCAAAGGGAGATATAATTAACCAAATAAATTATCATAGCATAATGTAAAACAAACTGAGATCAGATTATTTTTCTTATTCCTGAGCAAAATCAAACTGAGACAAAAAATGCAGTGTGGCTGTGAACAGCTTGTTTTCATGCCGCACATGTCTGTTATATTTAAAACTTGTTACAACCTCGCCACAACCTGTTGGTCCGAATGTTTTACTGACCTGACAGTCTTCACGAAAGTGGCTATCAGCTGGTCCATGGTGAGATAATCAGAGAGTCTTGCGTTTCTACGGTAACCCCAAGAATACTTGTCTATCGTCATGGCGTTCTCCCATTTGTGTTCAATCAAGTGACCTGAACATTTGATGGATAGTATTTAGAGTGAGAAAAAGCAAACCAAATATTGTACAATCATTATATTTTGTTGCTGTCCAATAACACACATCTCTTGATCTGAAAATTGCATGAATTTTATACCTCCTCATGTGTGATAACCCGTTATCTAACAAGGGTGAACTTTCTAAACCAAGCTAACTTTACACTCTTGAATTATTTCTCTTGAAATTGTGAGTATAAAATACAAGACGGTCATGGACAGAAATACACAACAGACTAAAAAAATGGACCCCATATCTTACAGTTTGGTGAAGGTTCCTTGAAAAGAGAATGAGTGAAGACAGCTCAAACGATGAAATTTGCATATATTGTCTTAATAAAGGCAATGCCTCTAAAGTGCAGACAGTGACTTGGCTGATTATGAAACTTCACCTACATTTTATGTCAACAAACATTTGCAGAAAAATTGTTAAAGATTCGATGAAAACTGTGTAAGTTATGAGAGTAAAAACAAATTTATCTTTTTTTAATAAATAAATAATATTATTGTATAAATAATTTGATTGGGTTCTTTATAGAACTTAGCCTCCATTTTATACCAATAAACATTCTCGGGTCTACCTGGGTTGTATCTGTCACCACATGTGTAGAAGCCCCCATGCACACATCCTATACCATAGCCCCATCTGTCGTTAATCACCACGGTGTCCTTCACTGGGCTAGAGAAACAGAGAGACCGAAAACCAACATGTAATCAGTACTTTTGTCATTTTTTGACAAATATACATATGAACATGCAGCAACATGCAGCAACATGCAGCAACATGCAGCAACATGCAGCAACATGTAGTTAATAGGTATTAAGATGTGCTAGCTTAACTAAAGAAAGAAATCAACATTTATATTAAATTGGGACCAAACACAGCAAAATACATGTAACAATTTTATCTTTTATTTATCTTTGTTACTCTGCATCACATCAAATAGAAAAAATATCACTCATTAATTGTGCACTTATACGTAATTGTTTCTACTATATAACCTTATGCTGTTACCTCACTCATCTGTCAAAATAGAGCAAGAATGTAAACTCATTTCACATGGTCTTTAAAACAAATGTCTAGGCAATATAGCCATTTACAAATGACTAGGCAATATAGCCATTTACAAATGACTAGGCTATAAAGCAATATACAAAAATGTAGGTTAAACAAGAGATTGCCAAGCAATATGGTCCCCTACCGGCTCCACCATTGTCAGAAATTCCACCATTGTCAGATTAAAAAAAAAAAAATTGCCATAGCAACCAGAATTTTTGACGTAGGAACAAAATGAAATGACGTGCATAATGTCCATATTGCCATCTATCCATGTTTCAAGTTTCATGAAAAAATATGAAGAACTTTAAAAGTTATCGCAGGATCCAGAAAACCACCATTTTTAGCAGTATTTCTAGTCTATTTGTTGCCATGGCAATCAGAATTTTTGATGTAGGAACAAAATGAAATGACGTGCATAATGTGCATATTGCCATGTATCCATGTTTCAAGTTTCATGACAAAATATTAAGAACTTGTAAAGTTATCGCAGGATCCAGAAAAGTGTGACAGACAGACTGACAGACAGACTGACTGACTGAGCGCAAACCATAAGTCCCCTCCGGTGAAACCGGTAGGGGACAACAACCATAAACAATGAACAACCTGTAACAACCAAGTATCCCCTGTTTTTGTTAAGACAGGCTTTCTGACTAATATCTCGGCTTATATAAAGAAGTGGATTTTTGCTAAGGAGAGACTTCCTTGGAGGGTAAAATTCCATAAAAGTGGAATGTGTGGTCACCAATTAGCCTGTGCAGACTTCACAGGCTAAGCTGGGACGACACCTTATGCACATGTATTTGGCCCTGTTTTCCCAGAACTTGGCACATATACAAAGTCACTGTATCACTTGTCATTGTAAAGCCAGGCTATGAACTCTTCTCCTAAGTCATTCTAAAGCCAGGTTATGATCTCCTTTCTCCTATGTCTTTGTAAAGCCAGGCTATGAACTCTTTCTTCTAAGTCTTCCTAAAGCCAGGTTATGATCTCCTCTCTCCTATGTCACTATAAAGCCAGGATATGAACTCTTCTACTAAGTCATTTTAAAGCCAGTCTATGATCTCCTTTCTCCAATTTCATTGTAGATCCAGACTATGAACTCTTTTCTCCAATGTCATTGTAGAGCTAGGCTATGAACTTTTTTCTCCCACGTCACTGTAAAGCCGGTCTATGACCTATTTTCTCCTAAGTCATTCTAGAGCCAGGCTATGAACTCCTTTCTCCTTTGTCATTGTAGAGCCAGGCTATGAACTCCTTTCTTACCTGTCATTGTAGAGCCAGGCTATGAACTCCTTTCTTACCTGTCATTGTAAAGCCAGGCTATGAACTCCTTTGCCTTCCAATATTCGTCTGTGCCCTCCCAGTCTCCATCAGACCACAGGATGTCCGGCTTGTACTGGTTCACAATCTCATACCACTCTGGTAACGTCTTGAACTGCAACAGGCAATCTCAATTCTATCAATGACTGTACATAAATGGTGCAAGTTTTGTTTTGGTGTGACATTTGATTGGTAAAACTCACTTCAATAAGTTGCCCTTCTGCAAAAAATGTCACAATTTAAACAATGGTAGCAAAAATACTTCAGCAATAAAAATGATCAGACCCTACCTTTTAGTTCCAAGGTTAATGCTCTAAAGCTGGCACATAACCAAAGCAGGAAAAGCGTCCCATTTACAATTTTTGTCAAAATATCCCATACTCCTCAAACTTTTTTTCTACAAACATATATCTGTCCTGAAATAATTCTTTTGAATGTAGAACACAACGAAGTATTTACATTGCGTAGCAAAGATGCTGACAAATATCGAAGCTGCAATGGGGATCAACCGGAGACCACTTAGCGCCATGCTTAACACTCTATAGCTTGCACATGCAGCAAAATAGCTTAATGTATTTCACGCTACTGCAACCAAAGTGGATTCCAACCATCAAAAAACTTATTTTAGTTTGAAAAATAGTTATACACACAACTGCATTCATAATGTTTCCAACTCTAAATAGTTATACACACAAATTCATTCATAATGTTTCCAACTCTAAATAGTTATACACACAACTGCATTCATAATGTTTCCAACTATCGTTATACACACAACTGCATTCATAATGTTTCAAACTCTAAATAGTTATACACACAACTGCATTCATAATGTTTCAAACTCTAAATAGTTATACACACAACTGCATTCATAATGTTTCCAACTCAAGAGCGTTTCAATAAGCCTTTGGCTTTTGGTGCAAGTGAGCTTAATTTAAAAAGTTTAAACTAAGTAACTAATATTGATTATTGTTGAACCTTATGCCCATGATCAGAATGATCCAAAATGTATTTCAATGTTGTGTATAAAGAAACTTGAGACTATTAATGAGAAAAACACAATGAAAATGATATAATTATTTTATGATAAAATAATTTTAAATTTACTAATCTAGATTAGTAACTTTTTGTAGAATACAATGTAGTCACTTTTTGTCATATCTTAACAAAGTTTCTAACAAACTAGTAAATGTATACCTGAACGAAATTATCTGTGCTGAGATTATTTGCCTTGTCTTGAAGGAACAGTGGGTTGAACCATTCATATTGTGAATGATAAAGACCAAAATGCATTTGTGTATTGGCTCGAACTGAGGCAACAAGTTCACCTAAAATAAACAGAAGTTTGTTTGTGCAAGAGTCGGAAGACATTTCATAAAAGTGTATTTCCTTGGTTTTTAAATATCATTTTTAGCAACTGTTAATATACTGTTGCAGTGAATACGAGTAACTCAAATAATATGTAATAAGACAAAATAACTTGTTTGTTGCAAGCTTGGTACCACAAATAAGATGTGCACTAAGACCTGCACTTATAAACAAATTTGCAAGTCAGGACTTCGAAATGTGATTCAAATTCCTTGACTTTTCACACATTAAATTACGTATTAAATATTTAAATATTAGTTTGCTCTAGCAATTTTTCCCTGACTTTGAGTCAACAGCCAGACGACCAATGTTGAATGCTATTACAACAAAAAGACTACTGCTTAATACCTACCTTGTACATCATCTTTATAAAAAATCATAATTTTGATAGTGTTATTTGTTATCAACTAATAGCTATATGTATGTTAATACCCTAAAATGTCAGTCATTCAATCAAGTGAAATACACTCACCTATGATGTCTCTACTCGGGCCAACATCCACTGAATTCCAGCCAAAAGAATACTTGGAGGCATAGTTAGAGTAGCCCTCATGGTGCTTACTTGTGAACACAATGTATCTAAAAGGAAGTCAATACATTTATCAACACAGGGCAACTCCAGGTATCATTTGTTAACATCTTAAAGCCATGACTTCTCCCTAAAGTTTGAACCTTGCTAGATCCCTAAGGGCATTTGTTGGTATACAGTGCTCCAGCCAGCTTTTCAAAATAGAGGGGAGCTTCCCCAAAAAGGGCACATTTCACGCGTAATTTTGGAAAATAGGGCATTTGGTTAAAAATATACTTAAGTATATTTTTTGGTCATACTTTATACTGAATTGTAAACATTTGTGCATTGAATGATTTCACCAATTGTATGCTGTTCCTCATTTTGTGTAATGAAATTATAATAAATATATTACTATTTACATGGCGCTTAGTAGCCAATTTCATAAGCAACTTAATTGGCCTTGGGCTAGCATCCGACTTCACATATTAGAGAAACGAAGAAAACATGAAATAAATTCAGGGGTTTCACTGGGTCAAAAAAACGTTGTGACTGTCAACTCTTAAATTCATTGCTTTAAATAACTTTGAGCCAATGTTTGTCCACAATAATAATATTAATTAAAACAAAAATCTATATTGACAAATTTTAAGTCTGAACAATGATCAATGTCACCATAAAGTAGCATCCAGTCTGGAGATTAAAATGAAACATTGTTATTGTTAAAAATATTATATATTTATTTTACAACACATTATTTCAACTAATGTCAACAACGTTGACAGTTTTGTTAGGTCGCGAAAATATATAATATCAAAATCACATTTTACTTGCAGAGTGATAAATCCTCCTTCCAAACAAGCTCTTTATTTGTTGAAATAACAACTGTCTGCCCCTATTCATGTTAAAATTAATCATGATTGAGGACAGACAGGGTTTTAAAGTTCAGAAATAAAATCCAAACACGTATATGTTTTTCCATGCCGTAATTTCGGACTAAAAATTAACCGAAAATTCGCATTAAAAAAAGATGATTAATTTTCAAATTTTAATAGGTATTTTGAATTAAAAATCACTATTTTGGGAAAAAATTCATAGCCAAAGAATTCAGAAATTAAAAAATCAATAGTGCTGAGTTTGATTTCATTAGAGTGTGATTGTGCCTAACCAAGCGTGACCCCAGAGATAATCTCTCACAGCATGTTACTATCGTCTGCAACAAAAGACTAATTAGTGATCTGATAACAAACCATGCCCTTGGGGCTTGTTTGTTCACAATGTGTTGACTTAATATGCCCTAGGCAGTCATGTACCGGAAAGGTGTTATCTGTGTATTCATGTCGATGTTTCTGGCGATTTATACAGCCTGAAAACAGGAACTTAAGAGACCAAAAGGGCATTTGACAGAAAAATAGAGGGGCGCTTTTCAAGAGGGAAAATTTTAGAGGGGCGCTGCGCCCCTCTATTTATTGCTAGCTGGAGCACTGGGTATAGCAGGGAATATGCGGTATTACTTATTTAATTATCTGATTTAGAGAACAAGCATTTTGCAGTTGACTCTTACAGTGCCTTTCCCGGGTTGTCTCACAGTCCCTTCCTGGTCAATGAGCATGAATGGGATTTTACTTTGGAATGCATTTTTTATGTACACAATTTATTATTTTTAACTTTGTTATTCAACATACTTATGCTATCATTTTAAATAAACTATATGATTGCTTGCTCAACTGAACCAACAGTTTAAATATTGGAGAGTATGCCTCTGTTAATCACTCTATTTGAGGAATGGGGCACTGAAAACAGTCCTGGGGAAGGCACATATAACATGAAACTGAGCAGCAATTTATTTACTGCCAAACCTTGCGCCAGAAGAATTGAATATATTGGCCCACTGGTCAGCGTTGAAAAACTCAGCAGAAAAATCCTTCGCAAAATCCTGGTAGGTGAAATCAGGCTTGTAATTCTCCTGCATAAACGCTTCTAGACCCGGCAGTCTCTGCTGAATCCAGTTTTGCCAGAACCATTCGGACGAATAACTCGGGACAGAGAAAACACCCCAGTGGACAAAAATGCCCAGTTTTGCTTCGTCATACCACGAGGGAAGCGGTCGGGAATCAATACTTTTCCAGGTTGGGCTATATTTCGCATGCAATGGATAAATCGCGCAAATAAATGCAATACAAAACCCAATGTTGTGATAATTGTGTACAGCCGCCATTTTGTCTGTTGTGAAACGGAGTCACATGATAATCTCTTGAATGTCACGTGGCCTTAAGGTAAGAAACCAACAACATGAAAAGGATTCAAGTACGAAAACGAGCGCTTTTACCGTAATATGAATGCAGACGATAATTTTGGAGTCCTCTTTAAATGACGTCGTAAAGACGAAAAAGAACTTAAAGCATTGAATAACACACAGATTTGACTGATTCCGAGCTCAGTTTCTCTTTAAAGCCCTATACTTGTCGCAATTATAAAACAGTAAATGATGGTCGATTCAAATACGATTGTTATAATGATAAATTATATTGTGTCCATCCATTATTTTCTATTAACTGTTCTTTTTTACGGCAAAACTTACATATTTTGAAATAAAAGTTTTTTACACTCATTATCATTTGAATAGAAAAAAGGCGATTTGATAATCCTATCAAATCGATGAATATTCTATTCGTTATTGAAGTGTTAACCGCTTGGGCAAAGACCGCTTTGGGTTGGTTGTCCATTTTCATGGGAAAACACCATCAAAGTAATGTGCAAGTAGAAACGTGTCAACCACACCAAACATATAACTTCCTAGTTAGTCAATCGATTTTGAAATATACAATCGGAAGCCACATAAGTGAGCACGTGAATTGTTTTGAATCACATCGAGCAATACTAATAACATTACAAGTGTCCAGATCTTAACTAGACATTCTTAGTCCCGGATGGAATGTACATTTCGATCAGTGTTCTTCCTGATGCATGGAGAACAAAAACCGTATAGCAAATCGGCACGCGTACGACTGTCCCCATATTATATGAAGGTTATACATGTATATATTGTCATCGCCCCACACAATTTCGACATAATATACCTTTAACTTGGTAAAGTTGGATAGTCCATTATAGCTTCAAAGGTCAATGGATTATAAACTACTACGAGGAACAAAAGGATTGCCATTGTAGGTTTATGTCGATACTTGTGTTAACTTTAACGGCGTTATCACACCTTATTTTATTGTATTGATATATACTTCATAATAAAGCCCCCGAATAAGTAGATCTAGGTTATATTGCTTTGCACCTGTTTAGGCGGTCGGTGGCATTCTGCAGCTGGCTAGAATGAAGAAACCCTTTCGATTTTCACGACCTGGCTGCTCTTAGGGGTGAGGATAGAGTGAATGCATGTTTTGCTATTATTTAAGTAAATAAATAACAATTATCAATAATACGCAAAATACAACATTGCTACTCTGTATCGAGTAATACGAGTTTCACCACGTTCGTGTTTTCATGTTTTTAACACACGTAAACATACTTGATAGGACTAAATTTGAAATGTATACGTGTTTTTTTTAGCACGTACATATTATTAACCACAAGATAACTATATCTGCATTATATAAGGACATCGACCACGGAGGGGGGGGGGGGGGTTAACTTCCTATATAGGGATATGCCGAAAATATGGGGTGGGTTTTTTGACTAAAATTATAGATATGGGTATGGTTTTGAGCATCTAAGTATAGATATGGGTATGGAAATCAGAAATTTGCTTGTATATAAATGCATATAGATTTAAAAGAATCAGTATCAAAATGGGTATGATAAATTTCATTATTGTATATAAATTTACAAATAAACATAGAGATTCAATAAGTATACTGTATTGATATGATAGAGATTAAAATTCTAGTATGAAATGTGTCCACTTTATCAAATTCTAGCACTGAAATGGATCCAGATTATCAAAACTCTTGTATTGAAATTGGTCCACTTTCTCAATGGTATTGTATACAAATGGGACTTTTTTTCTCTCAAAAATCTTGTATAAAAATGGGTCCACTTTATCAGAGTTTCGGTATAAAAATGGGTCACATTTCGGAAGTCTCAGTGGGAAACCCCTACCCTAAAATTTCGGAAGTTACCCCCCCCCCCCGGGGACATCGACTAGCCTCGTGAGCTTATTTTACCTGCTGTCAACAGACACCTGGTTTGACAGAACCTATTTTAATGATAGATTTCAACTCTCCGATGGACTCTGATCATGGAACTAAATTTGGTCACTACGAATACAGATTAGTTACGATATAAGTTCTAACAAACGGTGTGTACCGTATATTTTATTCGTCTATTTCATTAACAAGTTTACATGCTGTGATTTAAATCTGGATTTATATATGTGTCTTGTTGTGTGAAAGCTGGTCATAATGCATATGCGTAAAGTGTCGTCCCAGATTAGCCTGTGCAGTTCGCACAGGCTAATCTGGGACGACACTTTCCGCTTAAATGGTATTTTCCGTTTAAAGGAAGTCCCTTTTTACCGAAAATCTAGTTTAAGCGGAAATTGTCGTCCCTGATTAGCCTGTGCGAACTGCACAGGCTAATCTGGGACGACACTTTACGCACATGCATTATGACCAGTTTTCTCAGAACAAGACACATATATAGGCGATAAGATAAAATACATTATCTCAAATTAAATGTTGTTTGGTTTGACAGACTCAGTAATGTATTGCCAGACATTTCATTTTGTTCATTATTGGACGTTGACATTTCTTTGCATTTACAGAGTTGGTGTTTAACAAAATAACGGTATTTCGGATTCAGACAAATAAACACGATAGGGTTAATCACACTGTTTAAATATGGCAGTCGCAATGCGAACTGTATGCCCATATTGAGCACGTCTCTATGGATTGAACTGCTGTTAAACTTGAAGTACAGGTTAATTGCGACGTATGGAATATAGCATATAATAAACCACACGGTTATTAATGCCATCATAATTGTTATTCTCCGGTCTGCATTTTCAAGCGCCGAATCTGCTTTGTGAGATGTTGATGAAACAATGGCAGCTCCACCGTTCCAGTCAGCCATTTGTTCAGTGTGCTTTTTTATGTGAACGAACAAGCGTCCGTAACAGATTAGCATCGTTGTCAGACAGAAAAGGAGAAACAAAAAGTCTATTGCGTGGCAAACCGACACAAACGTTTTAAGGTCGATGTCATTTGTAAAGTAACAATCGTGGCCAACTGCAGTTTGCCCAGATCCATCTGTGGTAATAACTTCGACCTCCGAAATGTCAAGAGCAAATACTATGCGCAGACTTACAATGATAGAGATTAAAACAACTATCATGGATGCATATCTTGATGACTTCTCGGAAAACTGTTTGCTTATCGGCCTACAAACCTTCTTAAAGCGATCAACTGATATAAGCGTTAGCGACATGCAGGACCAATAAACACCAACATAAATGAAGAAATATTTTGCCTTGCAGTGCACGGGGCTAGTAAAGTAAACGTTTAAATGTAAATCAAGTATTTGTTCTATCATAAGTAAACAAACAAGTAGGTCCGCAGCCGCCAGCCAGGTAATGAACACCATGGTGGAAGAGGGCCGCGATTTCCACCCGTGGAAGATGATTGTCACTATGTTTCCCACAATGCCGATTACGCTTGCGACTCCCAGCCATACCATTAAAGGGATGAAATCGGCGACCAAGTCTCTGTGGATACGTTCCAGTATGACACCGTCTTCTAAAGTTTCGTTGGAACTTCCAGTAGTGTTGTGGAAAATTTCCATTGATGCCTATAAAGATCAACACAATGGTAATTTGTAACAAATTACGTAATATTAAAACGTGACGCTTTTATTTGTAAAATAAATTTAACAATAGGGGTTTCTTTGAATGTGATAGTGCGTATTTAAATGTTGTGTTCAGAACTCATACACTTATATATGCACTGTTGCTGAAACCGATACAGGTATGAATTTTGATTTCCCGACTACGAACGTTGTGAACCACTATTGTTATATGAATTTATATCTAGGCATCAGAAAACGTCGTTGCAGATGATACGATGAAAACAAGCGTGAAGCTGACATAATCTAGCTAATAGAATATAACAATTTATAAGGTAGTTTAAGAACGATTATTTGGCCTTTTGTCAGTTGGCAAATTTGTGCGTATAAAAGTAAATACATACCTAGAACAATTCGTCTTATTCCTGATATATGTTCAACGATAAATGCAATAGAGAAGTATAATTCAACCGTGTTTTGGCAGGGACCTGTTTGTATAGGTCGCTCGTTTGGAATGAAACTAACTCAGAAGTGTACTTGCACACTTACAATCGCGCCTCCTCTTGACAGTTTCATACAGGAAGTGTCAGCCGGAACAATAGCTTAGTTATCTATGAATTTCACAGTGTTTCAATTAAGTATTATGATTATCCATATGAGTTGTTGACTTTTCAAGTGTAGTGTCTTTAAAAGGCAATATGAACTCACGTTTCCCACGAGAACCATACATACCACATACGTTGAAAACCACGTTTGATCCGATATTTTTAAATAAATAATTTCCAAACAGATGTTATTGTTATTTGAACATTATGTATAAAGAGTTGCCTAAAGTGGCTGGTTCTCGACTAAACGTACAATTTGTACAAATTCAGAAGACAGTTGCTGTTTATTTAAAAAAGAATGCACTCATCTACAGTTGCTACGATACGTATGATTTTTGCATCAACATAGAAAATCGACAACAACAAACTGAAAGCTTGACTTGCAGATTTGATACCATACTGTAACAAATGTATTTGTAGTCAAGGTGTATATTTCTTTATCGGGTTGCTTGTTGCTAAATGGGGTGGTTGTTAAGAGCGTGGCATTTCGATGTCGTTTGTACCTGTCATAAATAGGGTACATGTTAACATTCGGCTCTTGGAGGTTGACCTGTACGACTACATGGGTGACGCTATGACATACTTAACAAAAAACTTCTTGGGTGGGACTGTGCCAAATGTCTTCTGATTGCTTTGAATTACACGAATTAACGCGGTCGTCTGGAGTTCATGTCATTTTTGTGAAGGCAAGATTGAACACTTCGGAAACCAAACATATTTTATCAACGTATATTTTTAAACAAATATTCGTTTTGTGACCCTTCAGCAATATTTTAAACGTCCTTATTCTGTTGAGTTTGTTGGCTTTGTAAACCAAATGATTTTACTTTGTTTAAATACATCGTTACATCGAAAATCACGATTTATTACAGTACAAGTGAATTATATTCCTCGGCAACGCCGGAGAAAACATTTGCAACGTTCTTACAAGTGCACTTTGGATGACTTTTTGATTACCTAGATACAGAATTGAGGACCTTTTGCGGACCAAGTACACATTCTTATTTTACAAACAACAACGACCGGGACCTTTCTGAAACTTACGATCTACATAAAAATTCGATTAAGATCCTTTGGGATCATACTAAAGCCGCTACTCTCCATGAGTAGTGACGTATAGATTGTCGTTCGACTTAGCACCGAGCTTCCTTCGAGCTAAGAATTCCTAGAATATACGATCGTCCTCTTGAACGCAGACATATTGGATCTGGATAAAGGGGATAAAGTTTAAGCGTATACTTAAACGGTATTGCAAGACTTCAGTTTTCTTGCCGTGTTGTTTGTTGCCATCAGACAGCTTTGGAAAATGTTAAGAATTGCTTCAAGTCCTGCCCACATATGGCACCGTTTTGTTTTAACACACACACACACTCGTACACTTTATTAGGTTGAAAATTTTCGTGGCTATTACGTCGGTCGCTTCGGTTAATATCGATTATAATCAAAATGGCATATTGGATTCCATGTAAGGTACATATTTTAAAGTAATATGTATCATGTCTTCCTACAATAAAACTGAAACGTGATCTTATGAAACATGAAACGTCTCATACTCACTTAAAATACTAAACAAAACACAACATCAAACAACAGTAGGAAAAGAACAGTGCGAATACTAACAAAATAATTCGTATAACTAGTGAAATAATGAATCAAATTAAAAACACAGCCATTTAACCATGCTCGGAAAATATACCTATATCATAAATGCAAATGATTTTAATATAAACGTCAGAAATGACATTCCCTTTATTGTTTATCGGAACACGGATGCATGGGAGTTAGAATGAATGTATTTGATGTTTAAATATACCAAAACGTATTATCTTCCCGATTAACGTTTTCATATGCAACGTTGTACTACTACAACTGTAAACATTGTTAAATGTTTTGGTACACTTACGAAATAGTAAAAGAGTTTTGTACATTAATAACGAACTGTTGTCATTATGTATCGATTGTAAATCACGCATAGTTTTATCTTTGAACGTCTGTCTCGTCAATGATGTATGGATAATAAATTACATAATTAAACGACTGATACTCTTTTATTGAGTTATTAGATACTATATATGCATGCACGTGTCCTCATGTTTTCAATAAATGTCTGCGAGTTTTCTTGAATGGACGTAAACAATAATAACATAATCAATTTGTGTTTGTTTTATTGTTAATTTTTAGCATGTCTATCATAATAACCACATCATAACTATTTCTGCAGTATACAAGAATACTGACTATCTTAGTGGGCGTTATGGTCGTGCGGTCCATTGACAGCTCTTTTGACAGCAACCGTTTAGGTGATGGATAACAAAGAAGAAATCAATAAAGTTTGACAACTCAATGAATTTTTATCACGAAAACAACAGTTCAGAATAGGTGAAAGGACAAATGAAAGTCAGATAGCTTGTAACTGGTCTTTTGTTCTTTGGGTTAAGATTGCCAATGAACAATTATGTTGTTTTTAATGATATTATTGGAGTTAACACGAGGTATTTTTTATTTTCGAAAACTTATATTTACATTTTGACATTTTTCATAGAATATCGTTAATAAGTTTATAAATAAATACAAAATATGCAAGTGACGTAACATGAACACGAAATGATAACTAATAACAGAACATTTCAATATTTATTTGCAATTGTTCAAATCCCCGTCGATATATTCAATGTAGTCTCATTTCAAGTCTTCAGACGCAGTTTTCAGCAGGGGTTACGCCTTTTTGTCTTATATAGAAACCTTTCTAGATTTTTCAAAACATTTTCTAAGTATACTTGTGCGTTCGTCTATTGTGAGTTCTGCAAGGAATACTGTCTATTTAAAGACCTATTATTGATATGAAGAATGCATTTATGAAAGGGACATTGGTAAATTAACACAACTGACAAATTGAAAACAAATGTTTCAAATTTGCATATTTCCGTTGCAGTGATGATATTTGCGAGGAAACATTAATACTGATAATTTACCATGCTCTAAAATATCCACTATATGCATCTTTTGACAATTTAAAAAAACCCTGAAAACTATTAAGCGTTACAAACGCGAAACGATCAAATAATTAAGAGAGTTATATTTTTTGACATAACGAGGATTGCTTATATTAAGTGTCAAATACACCACTCACTATGTGAGCACGGATGGCCGAGAGGTTTCAGCGCTTGACTTGTACTTGGATCAGTGGTTTGAGCCCAGTAAAGGATGACATTTTTTCTTTTGTTTTTAAATTTTGTTTTTACTGGATGTATTTTTTTTGTCAATATTTACATTTATCAAGTTTTAGCATTTAACAAACTTCAACACATGCCAGAATATTTGAAAAGATCCCTGTAAATAAATTACTGATTGCAATCTATAGCAATATAACTTCAAGGGGGGGGGGGGGGTCGTGTCATACTGGTTGGCGATTCGTTCTTTGCCATAAATAAAAAAACACGTTTTTTATAAGGTTTCTCTCCTTTAGCAGAAGTTTCTGATATACTATATAATTATGTTTGACAGTGAATATGTAGAAAAGAAAAGTTGTTATTTCGCCACGTCTAGATTATTTTCCATTACAAATAATCGTTTAGCTAACTATTAACAAAGCAATGCCCAAAACATCAACGCAACGGCCGTTTTTGTCTCAATAATTATTCTATTTTTGACCGGAGCATGTTAAAGGGGCCTTTCACAGATTTTGGCATGTTTTGAAGTTTGTCATTAAATGCTTTATATTGATTAATGTTAAAATTGGATATAAAAAGCTCCAGTAAAAAATCAATAATACAATTAAAAAAAAAGAAAAAAAGGTAACCCTCAGCAGGGCTCGAACCACTGACCCCTGGAGTAGAAGGTATACCAATTAGATCACTCGGCCATCCTTCGGGATACAAAGCCATATGTATTTTATACTTAATATAAGCAATCCTCGTAGTTTCACAAAATATAACGACAACAACAAAACTCTCCAAATTATTAATTCGTTTCGCGTTGCATCTCTTTATAATTTTCGGGTTTTAAAATCATCAAAGGATGCATATAATGGCTATTTTAGAGCATGTTAAATGTTCAGTATTACTATTTCCACACAAATAGCATAACTAAAACGAAATTTTGCGAATCTGAAACAATTTTTTTTTAAATTTTGTCAATTTACCCAAACGTGAAAAGGCCCCTTTAATTTGAATGCTGGTGTAAATTGTGTGGAGATTCAACATGGTCTGATTTCTATGAAGTGCCGTTTCTGTCATAAGTGTGCACCTTTGTAATTATCAAACACTTTCAAATACTAAACTTATCACAGAAAAGAGTGTGTTGGTTGACCGAACGACGTATTGTCTTGTCCAAATACTGTTTTAAACGACAAACATTGAACGAACCAACGGACACAACAAATATATCATCTCTGCCTTTCTTCTTGTACAGTGGGTGCTCGAGGGATCCAGTTCAACGCGATCGAGGATGGCAGACCGGGATACTACAAGTATTGCCCTAATGTTTCTCTATCTTGTTCATAATAGCTTTCTTTCGCCTTTACTGATCGCCTTTGTGTCGATATCAGCGTGTATCAGTTCGATGTAAAACTGATTTAGTCTGGCCGTTGGAATGTTGGAAATAACTTAAATTTAGTTATGTTTGGCACTGTTTATTATAATACGTTTCTTTCCAGAGAAAAACTTCGACCAACATTCAGAAAGCACACATACTTTTTTTTCAAGGCGCTAATTCCATCAAATGTATATTCTTGGTCATAAAATCTGACACACGAGCTAAGAAAACCTGAACCGAAAAAATCTTTTTTTGGGGGAAAAAAAAATCTTATGTATATGACTTAAATAAACGCGTCTGTTTCACATTTTTGAAGAAACATACCATCATAGAATTCAGGTCCGTAGCCAGGGTTTTGAAAAGGGGGGTGCGAATTTACCCATCGACAATTGTTATTGAGCAACCAAGTGGTGAAGGGGGTAGGTGCGGGAGGGGATGTCCCCCTCCTGCAATCGGGGGCTTTGGAGGTCCCTCTAGAAAATTTTAAAAATTAAACGTAAACTCCTGCATTCTGGTCACTTTAAACTGTATTTAGAGACTAAAGTTATAGAGCATTTCATATGAAATTTCAATCTCATTGACCATACTCAGTGACTGATTGCCATGAATATGATAATATATACATTAACATTCCCCACTACCGTTTTTCAATAACCACCTTTTTCTATCAGTCACGGGAATTATACGGTATTAAACTCGACACTAGTATGCGCACACACTTTGTTTACATATGCAACACCAAATTTATAGAAACATATAACACTTAAGGCTTCATTAAGACCCTATAACCACAAACTACTGGCCCTACGGTCTCAAAGTCCTGAACAATTTATACCAGGACGTTTAAGAAAAAGATGGATTTATTTGCCCATTATGCTCAAGATTGGTCACAGTTAATAAACATTAAACGTTAATGTCCACGTTTTAAATTCATTATAACAACTGTTTAAGAGTAAGACATATTTCCTAGTGTCAAGTTTGACATAATTAAAACATTGTGGAAAGTTCTGTATGTGGAGCAAAAAGATGTCATTAAGTGTTGGTAAACTACAAAACAGCTATATTGCTTTGAAGAACTGATTTGTTTTCTTGTCATTCAACAAAAAACATAGCCTACCTTAAGCATAGCTGATATTTTTTGCTGGAAAACCCTTCAGGGGATCCAAAAATGGTTGTACGCGGATATAATAAAAAGACAACGCAGCCTGTCGAAAATGCTGTGCACAATGGGTAATTGTTTTAAATCGTGGTATAGTGCAAAAAATATTTACCAATGACTCATTAGTCTTCGGCAATAGTCGACAGGGTGTCCTTTTATTTCAGTAATTTGAGGAAGCTGGCATAACATTCCGTTAATAATCATCTAAAATGTAATTTCTTTTTTTAAAGAGTATTTATTCAAGTTAATCAAATTGTTTTCCAGCCATTTAGATACTTGTCGAAAAAGGTTATTGGACTGGGATTTCAACCCACAATAAGTAGGCTGCATAATTTTGTTATGTTATGTTATATGTTACATTTATAGCTTTAACAGACATTAATAACGACGACAAAAGTTACAAAACAATCATTTAGTATCAAATATATATAAATAAGTATCGATTTTATACGGATAAGAGTGCCAGGTTAATAATCATACAGAATACAAATATCTATTTATAACAAAGATTCCAAATCCATGTTGCGGGGACCGGCTTCTTTGATCTTCTCAAGTTTTGCTGTCGAAACTTCTGTTCATTTCAACAATTCTAAGGTAAAAAAATGAAAATAAAATCACGATTTATCTTTGAAATAATTTCATCGAGAAGTTAATTATATGGTGACCTGTCGGTTGCTTATTGAATACAACATTATTTTAACGCTTAAATACGAAGACTCACTGGGATCCTGGAAAATAAAAATAACCGTTTTTGCGTCAAATAAAGATAGGTGCAACTTATAGTACATTTTTTTACTCGCCAAAAAAAGTTCCCAACGCACCCCCTGGCTGCGGGAATTGCAAGATCAATTAAAGCTTACAAGAGCAGTATTTTTTTTAAATCAGGAATTGTGCATGCAAGTTTCGAAATGTAAATGTGATTCATTAATTGACGATTCGAGCTGATAATTGGAAAACGCACACCATACAAGTAGTGAATTGCAATTTAAAAATGCGTAAACGATTAACCTAATTGTTATACATTTTAATAAACAATCATACACAGTGGCTTGGTCTATGGGCGAGTTGAATTCATGTCATAAGCCGCTGGCTGTAGGTCAAGTTAAACCTGACAGAAGGTAAAGGGACCTTGACGGCAGATCAAGTAACCCCTGAATACAGGTCAAGAAAACCATGACAGCAGGTCAATAAACTTTAAGAATATTGCGTTGAAATGGATATCAATAATTTTACAAAAATATAACATCTGACATTATTAAATTAACGTTAATTTGGTATGATTAAAGATAACATTGTACGTTTCGATGGTTGAAGAAAAGCAACTGCTTCTTTTATAATTCATTAATAATTTAACAAAAACAGATCTACTCCGGAATGGTCCTTGATTTTTGACGAAAGCATTAATATGTGGGTAAAACGAAGCTGAACCACTCAAACGGCTTTCAAAAATCACATACCATGTAAACTGTTAACATTTAAATGAAATCACCCTTGGTACATACAATTGTCAGCGTCCTGTGTAACTACGGGTGTTAGATATGGTTTACTAAAGGTGTAAGAAACCGGATTACAAATATTGAATGGCATTATTTCCTGTAGATGCACGTGGTTTCTGGAGGCACAATCCAATGAGAACCACAGTTTAAGACAGGAAGTGCTAACTACACAGACGAGCCAACAATGTACGTCATCAGACGTCGACCGGATGGCGTCATTTATCAACCACTGCTCTGGGAAGAACTACGGACAACTGATGACGTGTACAGCGCGAGGAGAATGGGACTGCAGTAAGGCCACACCAATCAGATTCAATATAGAAGGCCTAGTTTAAGGAATATCTGACCCCTTCATGGTATATTCCAGTCAGTTTAATGATTTATTATACAATCTCTTATCTTTATATAATATTTTCCTCTTAGCTTACCTATCAATTGTTATTACTGTATGTACTGTTTCATCGCATCACAGCTGATAAGGGTCACGCTGGAATATTTACGAAAGTGACGTACAACAGAAAAATATTATCACTAAAACATTTCTGGGGGTGGGGGCGTACGCCTTTTCCACCATTCTTTATCTAAATAAGTTTTTTTGTATTCCTATAATAGTACGGTTTGTTGATGCTACCGTTATTTTTGCATAATTAATTCAGAATCTCTGGCTACAATATGCAAGTCGCTTCAACTTAACGAAGGCACTGGTCATGTAACCAAGGAAACCGGTACACGAAAATCTCGAGGTCAAGGATTACGTAGAGCTAAAGCGGAGTTTACGGCAAAGACACAATCTTCTGCGGGTTTGTATATGCTAATACACCTACTTCTACTTCTACTACTACCACTTCTACTACTACTACTTCTACTACTAATACTATAATAATAATAATAATAATAATAATAATAATAATAATGATAATAATAATAATAATAATGCTGATGGAAATAAAATAAAAGTATATATAATGTTTAACACGTTCGTTGTCAACACTTAAACACATAATGTGCAATCATTTAGTAAAAACCTAAATTTAATTGCATACGATTGAAATGTTTATTTAAAGACGTGAACGTGCCAAGATTTGACCCGGATGAAGGGTACTTCACTATGAAGCAGATGGCACTGGCTGTGTTGGTGTCCTTTATTGCTGGAGCGACCATGCTTGCCCTAGTGGTGCTTGTAGTCTGGCGCTGTAGGCATTTCTATCTGTAAGTTTCATGTGCAGTCACATTAACATTCATACACATAGCAAACCTTTAATAGCTATACAGAGAAATGACGTGCTTTTTGTGTATTACAAAATTTTGCATACTGTCTCTGCATTAAGGATAATAATAATTAGAAACACATAAACCCGTAGCTGACACTGCACCACAGACTTTAACAAAACGCATCAAACGGTTTACTATACGACAGTATTGTTGTGCATAACCGAATCGTTAATTGGACGATTTGGACACTGCTATTAACCGACGTCTGTATCTTACATGTAATAAATTATTTTAGCACACGTCTACATTATGCCATTTAAATGACAAACGCAATAATTATGCGATTTTCAATAAGTCTTACGAAAGGAAACTAAAGCAAACAACTCATCATTAGCATATGATACACGAGTTGAAAACAACATTTGATCAAATGCAGAAAAGCATTTACATATGGAAACGTATATGGTACACCCTTATACTGTGATGATGTTAACATTATATGACGGCATGATATGAAAAAGGTGTCATGTCGTCAAATATAACTCATCGTGTCGACTATAACTACGATGGCAAGTCATTTTCAAAAGAGCATGACGCCTAAAATTATGTTGATTTGTCGACATAAAATAAGTTGTCAAGACTTAAACAACCCGCATGTTGACATAAGAGCCTAAATCTCTGACGATATTTTAACCTTTAGCCGTCTTGTAAATTTAACTATTTCTGTGTTGTTTACTGTATGACGGCATATATCTTGATGACTTGCAAGAAACATAATGTTGACATGGCGATATAACTGCAGGAGTCGATATAATTTATGTGGACAAAGGTCGTTGTTTAAAAATGATGGAAGCGTATATGGTGCCCAAATAATATGGTCATGCCGGATTAGTTTATATCGGCTTACTGTGAAATAACATTTTTAGTTCAGTTTTTATTGTGCTATATTGTTTTATTTATTTTTGCTCATTTTTAGTTCAGTTTTTATCGCAAATGTTCTATTGAGCGTACTTCAGTACTTTCAATACGATTCATCCATACACTAACTAGTGCTGTATGGCTTTTACATAGATAGTGACACTTTTGTTCAGTTCTTTCAGATAAACCTAATTGAGGGACACTTTTTTAAGTTTAAACATGATATGTCTGTTGTTAATCTTGATTTTGTTATTCCCCGCCATAGGCGGAGGGATTTTGTTTTGGCGTTGTCCATCCGTCCGTCCTACCGGCACTTTTGTGTCCGGAGCCATACCTTGGAAGTGCTGTGGCGGATTTTATTGAAACTTGGTATGAGTATATATATGGATAAGAGGATGATGCACGCAAAATGGCACTGTACACCATCTGTAAATAATGGAATTATGGCCCTTTATATCTTGAAAAAAAAATGCTTTTTAATATAAGCTTAGAGCTTTATCTCCATTAACACAAGAGTCAGAGCCATGAAACTTGCCATAGTTGATCTCAATCATCAGGGGGTGTTCACATTCAACACCCATAATCCTAGGGTCTAAGGTCAAGGTCACACATTGAGGTCAAAGGTCACAAATTTGATTCATTATTAGGTTATTCATTTACTATGCATCAAAGGATTTTGTAATAACTGCATTTTATTGTCTGCAAACCCATCAAATGAGTTATAAAAAATAATTGAGAAAAGGCACAACCCTTCACTTATATCTTTTCTTTTAGTTCTACACCCATCCATAAACACAATTTATTTGGCAGGGATATCAATTCAAGGAATTTGCTTGTTATCTTAATGTTAGTATGGTTATGATATATTATTTTTCAAATGATGGAGGTCAAATGTTTTTGTTTTTTATGCCCCGAAGGAGGGCATATAGTGATCGGACTGTCCGTCATACTTTTTTGAAAAATGCTCATTACTTCTATGTCACTTCAGATGTAACCTTTATATTTGGTATGCATGTGTATATGAACAAGGCATTTCCATACGCACACAAATTTTGACCCCTTTGTCCTTGACCTTGAGCTAAGAGTCCGCGTTTGGGTTTTAAAATCTGCGGTAGGATTTCAAAAAATGCTCATAACTTCTATGTCGCTTCAGATGTAACCTTCATATTTGGTAAGCATGCGTATATGAACAAGACCTTACCATACGCACACAATTTTTGACCCCTTTTACCTTGACCTTGAACTTACGGTCCGCGCTAAGGTTTCAAAATCAGCGTTTAGGTTTCGAAAAATGCTCATAACTCTATCAAAGCATTTTTCAGGGGCATATGTCATTCCATGGAGACAACTCTTCTTTATTCAACTTTAACCATTTCTATAATTCTCAAAACATTTGAATGAAAGTACAAAACACTGTTATTCATGCCAATGTAATCATTCTGATTCGATGAGTTATTTTCCATAATGTTTGTATGTTTATGATATATTTTTCTCCCAATGATGGACGTTCAAATGTTGTTGTTTTTTTCAACTTTAACCATTTCTATAATTCTCAAAACATTTGAATGAAACTACAAAACAATGTTATTCATGTCAATGTTAATCATTCTGATTCGATGAGTTATTGCCCTTGATGCCATAGGCACTACAAGGTATAACCTTTACGGTTTCTGCACTCAGCAGCCACTAATTGAATTTATATTAAAAATATAGAAGTACCAAGATGCGCATATGGTCACATACACACATACAACCATGCATGCATGCATGCATACATACATACATACATACATACATACATACATACATACATGCATGCATGAATGCATGCATGCATGCATGCATACATACATACATACATACATACATACATACATACATACATACATACATACATACATACATACATACATACATACATGCATACATGCATACATGCATACATTCATACATACATGCATACATGCATACATGCATACATACATGCATACATGCATACATGCATACATGCATGCATGCATGCATACATGCATACAGACAGACATGCCATGCATGCATGCATGCATGCAGCGCCTCGTCCTTCAACAGCTATTTGTCCTTTCAATGCCTATGTCAACAAATTGGCTGCCCAGTGCTTAGCTCACATAAGCACTTTAGTGCTCATGGTGATATTTGATTGACCTGTGTCCGTCGTGAACCTTTGCATTATGAACACTAGAGACCGCATTTCTTGTCCGATCTTCATGAAACTTTGTCAGGACATTTGCCCAAATCATACCTCAACTGAGTTCTAAACTGGTCATGTGGGGTCGAAAACTAGGTCAAAAAATAAAGACCTTGTGAATACACTAGAAGTCGCATTGACTTTTCCAAAATGTTTGTGTAAAGGATATGTCACTTCTTGAGTTTGAAAATGGTTTTGGTCGGTTGAAAAAACATGGCCGCCAGGGGGCGGGACAGTTTTCCGGACATGGCTATAAATTGTAGGTTCCAGCTGGTGTCAATAGATTTATGAACAAAACATGAAAATAAGGACTTCCAAAGCCCAAGAAGTAAGTGGTTTATAAGGTGAAAACATGTTATTATTTACTTTTTTTGAAAGTTTTCATTAGAACTGGTCCACCAACTTCTGACCATTTCATATGTCCTTAACTTTGTTTTCATTTGTCTTACTTTTTCTGAATAAATACTGAAGAACGGTTTGAAACTCATTAGCTGTTATGTTGTTTTATAACTCATCTTTTTAAATTTGACATTTAGAATAAAAGATTTATAATTTAAATTATCAGCTTCTATGCGAAGATTTGAAGCTCAACTTTTGTTAAATCTGAATAAAGCTTTTATTGAATCGGATTTTAATGCTCAACATTATAGTATCTGATTGATACTTCACTGTATCTATTGAAGTGTTATCTTGAACGCGCTTTTCGGTCTTTTAAATGTAAGATGTTAAGTTGTCTCTAGTTGAAAATGTGCATGTTTTTTTGTGAGGAACTAATTTGCATAAAGCCGAATTAAATACCAAAACTAACCTACTTACATCGATGAAGCGAAAAAAAGAGCGTTTCAATTCTTATACATGTAATTGCAATATCATTCTGCATGTGCATATGTTTTCAATGGTTTGGCTAAAAGACAATATAATTTGGGATTTATTCGTGCATGAATTTAGTAAGCGCCTCCTTTTCCAATTCGCAGTTTCGACTGTGTACATGTCGCAAATGGCATAATTAATCCAAGTAGTCCCACGCTTGATTTCCTCGTGCGCTTCGTGGAGGCAACTCGCTTCATTGAATATTAAAGCCCAGTCAAATGATATACTATAGCCAATCAGAATAATGTACACTAGTGAAACATAGGGTACTTGTAATTATGTAAAAGAGAAGAAAGATATTAGACAATTGTGGCGATCTATCAAAAGCATATCAAATGATAATGAAAATCAAAGAGCAATTTTACCTTATACATTAAACATAAACAATGTTAATGTTAGTGGAAGACAGCTTGTGGCTAATGAACTTAACAAACATTTTGTTAACATATCTCATATAATTAAGAAAACAGTTTTCAAACCTGAAAATTTTGAATATTTAAAAATTTTCTTAGATGAAAAATTGGGTAATCGAGAGTTCAAATTAGAATATATATCGCCTATGGAAGTTCTTACATTAATTGATAAACTTAATCCTAATAAAAGTAGTGGCTTAGACAGAATAGGACCTGATATCCTTAAACTTTGCAAAGATTATATCGTACAACCACTTACGACATTAATAAATACTTCAATTTCAACTGGAATCTTTCCAGACTTACTTAAATTAGCAAGTGTTGTACCTCTCCATAAAGGAGGAGATAAACATGATCCAAATAATTTTAGACCTATCTCTTTATTACCTACAATTTCTAAAATAATTGAAAGACATGTAGCCATTCAATTAAATAAATATTTAAAAGAAACCTGTATACTAAATGAACACCAATCGGGTTTTAGACAAAACCACTCATGCCAAACTGCTTTAATCAGACTCGTTGATTCATGGTTAAATTGTATGGACGATGGTTATATGATAGGAACTGTTTTTGTAGATTTCAAAAAAGCATTCGACTTAGTAGACCACACCATTCTTCTGCACAAGTTGAAATTATATCATTTTTCGGATTCGTCTTTGAAGTTTTTTGAATCATATCTACAAAACCGTTTGCAACTAATTCGGGCAGATGGAGTAACATCAGACACCTGCATGATAAGTTCCGGTGTACCACAAGGCTCCATTTTAGGACCTGTGTTATTTTTACTTTACGTGAATGATCTACCCTTAAAACTAACATCAGAATCTGACATGTATGCTGATGATGTAACAATCCACTGTAAAGGGAATAATATAACTATGATAAATTGCACACTTCAAGACGACTTACTAAGGTCACAAAACTGGTGTATGATAAATAATATGGCAGTCAACCCAGATAAAACTACTTGCATGACTATAGGATCACGCCAAAAACTTAAACATTCAGAAGATCTAAATTTGTTTGTAAATAACTCAAAAATAAAACATGTTGCAACCCAAAAACTTCTAGGTATCCATATTGATAAACATTTTAATTGGAAGGCCCATGTTGATATAACTTGTTCAAAACTTGTATCGAAATTATCACTATTCAGGCGAATACAATATTTTCTAACACCTGAGATGAAAATTATGTTCTATAATGCGTATGTAACACCAATTATTGATTATGGATGTGTCACATGGCAAAATGCAAATACTAGAGACATAAACAGAATATCAAAACTGCAAAGAAGGTTTTTAAGAGTAATATTACGTAATGACTTAAATATAAATTATTATGATTAATCACAAAAAATACAATGGCTTTCGTTTGAAAACAGATGTAAATATTTCACAGGTATAATTATTTACAAATCTCTTCATAATTTAACGCCCACATATATTGACGACTTGATAAAACTGGTGAAAAACAATAATTACAATTTAAGATCGATATCAAACAATGATTTGACGCATAAAACACCTCACTCAAACCTTTTAAAAAAGTCGTTAAGTTACTCTGGTATGGAAATATGGAACCACATACCGGTTAGTATTCGCCAATCTCTCACTCTCACCACTTTCAAACATAGGCTTAAGAAATATTTCCTCTTTGAGGCGCAAAATGAGTCTCACGCGTAGTAACATTTTTCTGTTTTCCTCTTATTCAAAAGTCAAATACTCCTCCATAAGTGTCGTAATGATTACTGCAGATTTAAAATCTGCAATCAAATATACATATTGCTTTTTCAAACTATTTATATAGCAAGGAGGTGCAGGCTATTCTTCATAACAGTTGGGTAATTTCATATCCTGAAAGTACAGCTAATGATGAGTCAACATATATCAGTGCCACTAAGACACAAATCTGCAATATAAAAAAGTTGTGAGTCGTTAAACACACGTTTTGCATGTATTAGATAAAGAAAAATATCTAAATGAATCAATCGAGATTTAAGCTCTCTAAATGCTCATAAAACCCAACGAACACATTAATATTTATTGTTTGCAAACAGTGTATGTTATTTTAACATTTATACCAAGCATTCCTGCTGTAAAAATGGACTGTCTGAGGTCTTGCGTGTTTCGAAAGAATATACCAGAAACTAAAAACTTGTTCGACGCCGGAAGTCATGAACCAATATTGCAATAATGTGATGATGTCAAAATTCTACAACGACATGATATGAAAAAGGTGTCATGGCGTAAAAAATAACTCATCGTGTCGACTAAAACTATGATGGCAAGTCATTTTCACAAGAGCATGACGCTAGAAGTTATGTAGATTTGTCGACTTAGATCATGTCGACCAAATATATTTTCGGGAAAAGCCGGAAACATTTACGTCGAGACTTCAACTTAATGTCGTTATGACGAGTAAAATTAAGGTGGGGAAAGCTACAAAACTATGTCGACATACCATGTTATTTCACAGTAAGTCGATATAGATTATTCCGGCATGACCACATTATTGGGGTGTACCATATACGTTTCCGTATTACACATACCAATTTGTTATCAAAGAGATGAAACAAAATCACTCGACCCGTGTCGTTATCAGGGTATGTATACTAAATAATTAAGCAAGTCAAATAAACTTTGCATTTACGGACTTTTTTTTTTAGATACAACAACCTACATGGTGGAACCATGATTTGTAAAGAATGTGACGTACTTAGTCTTCTTGACATTAAATGATCACCTTCCAATGCAAGGTCTTTTGCCAGACTTGTTGTCCATATTTTCTTTTCAATCTGTCTTGTATGCAGTAAAAAGTGACCGACATTTGATTCATTTTGCTGGATTGCATATTGCATCAGACGTAATTATGTCTTTCTTTCTTCAACCGTCTTTACAGACGTTACTGTTTACGTCCACCGGCAATGTGGGGAATCTTGTATTGAAACTAACCCGCATGTGCATGTCTGAAACCAGAAAATTACTATCAAAAATATATTTCGTTATGTCCATTAATAGAATATATTTAATAAAAAAATTATGTACTCCCTATGCAATAAATAAAACTATCATTCATATAGGAACGTATTTCAATGCCGTACTGTGATCACCAAGTAACTATTTATGTAGGCAATGTTTTGCTTGATAAACGGAGATTAACTGAACTGAATTTTACTAGAGTGTTATCAATGTAATGGAGCATCTATATCTACCAAATTCTTTCACGTTCGTCGTGAATTTCGCAATATCATCTGAGATAACGCTTGAAACATGCATCCATGTTTGAACATACCTCGTCTATGGTTAACAAACCGTAGTAATTTATGTTTGTATAATGCATATCAGGAACTCCAGAAAGTCGATGGAGATGGCACATCAGGACGCCAGGCGTACAGCCGCCCTTCACGCCATCACCCAGATAGCCGCGGTAAGTGACGTCACTTTCTAGAGTACCCATGACGTCATTTGTGTGGCGCGTAAATAATCAGTACCATCAAAATATTGGACAATGTCTATGCGAATATAAATGATTTGTAGACTTGCATATAATATGATCTACATATGTATCAAATCGACGAATCCACTTAACAAAATTGATGCTTTTCTGCCACAATGCATATAAGATGTTACTTTAGTCTAACACTTTTATCATCGTTTTAGTTATTGACGGTTTTATTAAAATCCTCAAAGCGTGCACTTTAGGTGGAATATGTGAAGTAATCTTATTGCAATTTAAAACCGTACAATAATCGACGCCTTCTTTGGTCAATGCCCATCTGTCCCCGATGACTGCGTGTGAGTGTTCTTATAAGACAGATGAAGCAAACAATTAGTCAAAGCAGTCTGGATAGCTTAATTAATTATCAATGAAATCCCTCAGCAAGGTAAAATGCGATTGTTGATTTGATGTATTATGTTACAAATATCTTGAGACAAACATATATCTTACTGCAACTATATGGCTCCCTATATAAACTTATTGTGTGTTTGCATACACACTAGGCAATTAAGTAAATGTTCATTTATAGTCGACACTACAAAAGTGTAAATAATAACATAATATGCATGATATTGTCAGACATAACTGTCGCTAAATTCACGTGACACAATCGGCGTCTAGAGATAAATGTAAAATACATATATTCAGCTTGCAGAATCAACGGGGTTCACATGGGGTTTACACACGAGCTGGACAGAATGCTAACACACCGATAAAAACTTTATTTTTGCAAATATCTCAAGTTATGTAAATACAGTTGCAAAAATCTTTAATCAGTTGTTCTTGCTGTTTGTGCCGATATCTTAAGATCTAAGAATAAATTATTGAATGCGTCTGAAATCGGTGCCAAAATTTTACTTTGCGTGCAGCATAACCATGAACATGGTGTTCACATCGAATATTTGGCAAAAAAACACAGGCTTATTTAGTAAAGTAATTTTGATGTATTTCACATTGCCATAAGCAGCATATCAACTTTTATGCTCTAGTTGAAATTATCAAGATTTTTTAAAAGTTAAAAAAAGCACCATTTACCTGTATGCTTACTTCAATTAACGTTTAATTGTAAACCCCAGAACGTCACGTGATCATGCACCATGATATTGCCATTATTTTGCATTTCTTTATCATCTGTTTACAATCTCCACGCATCTTTTTACAGGCGTTTTATGGTAACAAGGGAACCAACCTTTCGGCATCAAATCCAAACTACGAGCAAGTTATTTCCCCTACCGAGATCCTAGATAGCGTCCTTCAAGAGCACGATCGCATTTACGAGGAGATATTAGCTCGCAGAAAGTCTAGCACTAAGCCTAATGACAATGCATACGTCAATATAGAGAAGTTGAATAAAAAGGGCGTCTTGACCAAGATCCCCAGCGATCTTAACGTCATTTTGGAGCTCTCCGAACACCTTGATATGCCATCCTCACCTGCCCGTCAGCAAAAGAAAATGAACAACGAGTTAGACCAGTCACTTACAAATCCTGACACGTCAGCCGCGTTGGAATTCAAAAGAAACGACGTGGTATATTCGGTCCCACAAAAAGCCTATGCTCCTGTCGCAGCGGAAGTCGTTCAGCCAGCTGTTAAAGATCATAATAGAAATGTTTCTTCTGACGTTGCTGGCTATGGCCAATCAAATGTTGCATGTCCTCCGAGGAAGCTAACGGACATTGCCGCGGATAGCACAGAATCAAAGGTGGGTGGACAAGAGGAGACGGGGCAAGAGAGTGAGGATAGTGAGGAGGAAGATGTTGGCCTGGAAATGCACGCCATCGAGCCGACAGAAGAAGACCTTTGGCAAGGGTCGATGAAACTATAACGGTCGCATGGCATTGGCAAGGGTCGATGAAACTATAACGGTCGCATGGCATGGATGCGAGAACTTGCTCTTAAGCCGCTTATTTTAAGGACAATATTAACGTAATTAAACTTTTGAACTGTAATTACAACTATTGAAAATTACAAGTTTGTGTATAAAACATAATTAAACAATAGTTGGATGTTCATTCTTTCTAGACAAGAAACTATTTAGAACAAACAATGCCAATGTGTTTGTACATGTACGTTCAATGTTCACTCAGGTGATTTGTGCACATTGGCAAACGGTACGTTATCTCATTCCAATTTGCATTCTAAGCCTTACCACCAATGGTCATTTGTGGCTGAAATATTTATTTTTGGTCACACTATTTTCGGAGACAATTTATTTTTAATCGAGCTAAAATTAATAAAATATTTGTCACCTTCGTATTTTATCAGACTCTTGAGCTGCGAATCCGGTTAGCGCATCCAACATGATTGCGTTTTTGTCAACCGTATATAAGCGTCATAACACCGAAAAATTACATTAAATACGGTCTTAAGTGAAGAGAGAGAGAATGCGTTATCCTACGACCTGCATATTCGTAATATTAATTAATATTGGAACACGTTTAGTTTCTTACGATTTTCACATAACTTGAAATTTGTAATTTGAACATGATTTATTAATCAGGATTTATTTAATGACATTATGTTAGGCAACATAGGTACCAACGTATTTTGAAAGCTCACCTAGTATTCTTTATTTCTTCATTTATTTTATTCATGCGCACGGAATGGGTTATGAACACGACCGCTGGCAAAGGCTCCAAAACATAACATTCGTGTTATAATTGCTTATTCATATGATGTCCTGTTTTAGTGAATTGCTCGTTCTGTCAAAACTATACATCGTGAAAGATGTGATAAGGGTTTTACATTCACCGTATAAATGTGCTATTAAAATGTAGTGCCCCAAACGTGTTACATTTTTCTTATTAATTGAACACACACACACACAAAGAAACTCGTAATCTAAAAATAGTTGAGCAGCAAAGGTGTTGTATTGTCAATTAGAAGCGATTTATCTTCGTAATTAATTTGTTTATTGTTACATTTACAGAGCCAGATAGAGTTTCAAAGTTTGAGAGTTTCAAAGTTTATTGTCTAATCCATGACATGTACAATATTTGTATTTATTTATTTTACATTCTAGGTCAAATGCATATAAAAATATCACAATACACTGTATATTAAAACATAAAAACACAGTTACACCAATTTCATTCTTACAGCTGTAATTATTAAATAATATATAAATATTAAAATAAATTAAATCTATATATTATAACAGTTATAAAAATTAGTTGTTATCAATTGAAATACTATATTTGACCTATGGATAATCCATTAAGCTAAAAGCTTATTTCCAATGGGGTCCATTAAAAGTACGAGAAAAAAATGATCAAGTTGTTATATGATCTTACTTACACACATATACTTTGGTGTTTGATTGAGAGAAAACATGTGAATAACCTACCGTTTTGTCTCAATCCGAAAACAAAACCAATCTTAACAAAAAATGTATAAAATTACCAAACATGAGGCTTTACTAAATAAATATTATTTCAAATATGGAAACATTTCAATTCAAATGCTATATATCACAGATTCAAATTGTTTCTATATCACAGTTATATTCTTATATCAATAATACATATATATGTCATCACTTCTCTCAGTTTGTCTGTCTTGTTGATGTTTCTTAACCATTCTTTTAAATTTGTCAATATTTTTCACTTGTTTGATGTCCTCTGGAAGGGAAAACAAGTCTGTAGATTTGAACGTATTTGAACGTCTTTTTGAAATAAGCATTTGTCACAGATGGTATTATGAAATTACTTTAACCAGATCTTGATGATTTTTCTTAGTTATATGAAGGACATTTTCCATAATAAATTTTATGCATATAACTTAATTTAAGTTGTTTCACTCTGTTTTCCACATTTAACATTTTTAATTGTACACAATTTTGCATAATTTGTAATTTTTTCGTTTGGGCTTTATTTAAATTATGGAACCAAGATGAACAACAATAATCTAAATGATTAAATACATCAAATAACACAATTTACAAACATGGCCAATCTTATAGATTTGTAATAGACATTTTAAGTATGAAATATTACAATTAAAACTATTTCCTTTTTTACAAATACATGATTCATTGACATACATCATAAAAACCAAATTGCCCCTGTTAACATTTTGTTAAACACCTGCAATAAAATATTGAAGTTGATAAAACACTGGTGATTGTAAAACTTGGCACTAATGTGCAAAGTAAAAAAGATGTAAAAGAGCGACTACCAGCTAGGATCAGATCCTAAGTGGACTAGTTAACAGTGGCCTTCTGTATTTTAATGAAACAGTTATTTCAGATGGTAAAATAATAGGAAACATTTATATAACATACAAATAATTTCATTAAAACCTATATAACTATAATTGCGCGTTACAGAGAATTTATCATCTTTAATCCTATATAATAGGTTCTATACACAAAGATGCTCAATATACTATCATTTTATGACTAGAATATCTTACTATATACAAGTACATTATATATCAAAGATAATAAATATACTATCGCTGCTATTTACATAAAACATGCAACACTACTACTTATTTACACATGTAAAACTGTCTTCTTTGTAAAATTAAAAAGCAGGTTTTGGCTAAGATTCTTGTTAATCCTTCATTGATTAAAAGGGATTTCAGCTTATCGATATTCGACATGTTCATAAAATTTGGAGTAGAATCAACAGCTTTTTCAACAAGATTAAATCTGATATCATTATACATGCTACATTCTAATAATACATGGCATTCATTTTCAAGTGTATTATCTCTACAAAATGGACAGAAGCGTCTGTCAGCAGGCAGACCTTCATACCTGCCTGTCTCGAGGCGAATCGGAGCAACGCCACACCTAAATACACAGGGCCGATCTATGACTCTTAGTGAGTATTAACTTGCAATATTTCTCAACACCAAAGTTCTGCTGAAATGTACAGTAGCTTCTAAGCTTATTTCCACCTCTACCTGATACACCATTACTAGAGTTACTAGTACTTCTATGTAGCCAATCTACTTTATATTCATTTAACATAAACTGTTCAATGTCCTTAACAATGACACCTATGGTTATAGGTCGAGAAACATCGTAATGATGTCTAAGATTGCAATGAGATAGATGCTTTTGCACAAAGTAAAACCAATTTTTACATCTTTCTGATTGGGTGCTAGCCCAGAGTGCTATGCGCTTGTTTAATCTAGAGGAATTGGTAGTGGAAAGACGGGCCCAGTAATTTGCCACCACTTTCCATTGGCGGATAGGGACTGGAGTCCAACCCATTTCTCCAGAAACACCAGGGTTTGGGGTGTATTTACCCACTCCTAGATAAAACCGCATTGCCCTGTTCTGGACAGCTGTAACACATGGAAAGGATTTATGCCCCCATATAGCCGCCCCGTAAGCAATGACTGGCCAAACAACTGAGTCGTAAAGTGAAGACATCGTATGGTACACCACCAATTATTTTAACTTTGGCAATAAGTAAACCTTAAACTCTACTAAACTCTGAGCTACCATCTTAGCAGTAACATCAAGATCCAAAAACGCATTCAAAACTAAACCCAGATATTTATACTGATTTGCATATTCTATCACTTAGTCACCACAGTGAACACAACATTAGATCTTGGCATTGATTTTGTACGAAAGTGAACAATATTGCTTTTTCTTACATTGATATCCATGCTATTTCTAATACACCATTCATTTAATACATTTAATAGTGTTTGAAGGTTTTGCTCATTATCGGCCAGAAGTACAATATCATCAGCATATAATAAATCATACAATCTCATCATCAATTTTAACACCAATATCTAACGATTTCAACTACAATGCAAAATAATTTATGAATACATTGAACAGAATAAGGGATAAAATACACACCTGTCTTAGACCACATTTTTCTTCAAACCAATCCGTTCAATGCGAATTAACTCTAACACAGGAAGATACATAGAGAATAACAGGTTACTGCCTGATCGTTTTGTAATATATCAGGCGAGGCTTAGAATAAAATAACGGCGAGGATTGCTATTTGTAAAATACCTTTTTTCTGTTTTTGTTGTTGTTTGTGGATTAAATGTAATACATATTGGTATCAAATTGTTTGTTTTGATAAATCTGATTCAGTTTTACAATAAAACAAAACATTGTACTTAAGACTTAGTAGCCTCCAGACATGACTGATATATGAACTTCCTGTTGACCGTGATAAAAAAAAAGGCAACAGGATATCAAGCAGATATCAATGTGGATGTATGATAAAGAATTATATATAGATTTGATTGCCTGTATATGGTGGATTGCCAGATATACAGAATAAAATGTGAAATTGCGAAATGGTACACGTTGAAATGGATTCGATCACTCGTTTTAATTCTCGTACAAAAAGGAAAACGTATCAGAATTACACCTGAACATAGTTGTAAAATGTAACGTCTAAAGAAGTTAATTCGTTTGTTCATAGTGCTGACATTGTGTTCCATTCGCGCCAAAAACACACGCGGCCAAAGGCCTTTAACCGCTCAAGGTAGAAAGAATCATTATTATTGGGCAGAAACAGTGACCTATAGAGTGTTCACTTGTTTAACTAGGGCCTTATTAGGAAAATTTCCCCGTCACTGACGGTCATGTTTTACAATGGGCTGGAAACATTTTCGAACTCGGCCCAGATAACATTTAAACACAGGTTCTGAGCAAGTTTTATGATGATTGGACTAAAATGGGACATGAATTTGCAATTGGTAAATGTTCACGACGCACGACAAAGCACTACGCACCACGAAGGTCGAAGGACAAAGGGTGATCACAGATGCTCAAGCTCAGCACGTAGTATCCATGTGAGTTAAAACACAAAAAAAGAATGTTAATGTTTAAAGATTTTCGTTGGTGGACGTAATGACCTCCTCTGGCTCATTAGGTCTTGTGCAGATGTTTTGTGTCAAGATTCCCACAGCGACAAGATTGCAAAAAGCACCTAGACCTGCAAAGGACACATGACACCTGATTAATACGCTGTAGCAATCATAGTCATAAGCATAAGTAAGTATTGTGTGTACTAATTAGGGGAGAGTGTTGGAATTGATTTTAATTTGTTGGTGGATTTTAATTTGTTGGTGGAAAATGAAAATGTACATGTGTGTTTAGAGAACACTTTGCAATGTTATATAAAGAAATGTGTTTTTTTTTTCGTATAATACGATCCGCATTATTATCGCCGAGCAAAAGACTTATTTGAATTAAACGGTTTCATTGCAATCTACTTTTCTCATCGATGCTGTATTGTGTATGTCTTTTATAGGTTACGAATGAAGTATATATCAAACACGCTGCGAGGAAATGTATTGATTACAACTAAATACAAGTCAGAAAAGTGGACCAGTCTTGCAGCCTGTCGCCTTGTTGCAAGCAAACGATAATGCGAAAACTACTAAGTGCATCGCACACAACAATTAAACATAAAAAGGAGAACACTCTTACTCACCGACCAAAAGAACGGACCACGGAAATGAGGTGTCCAGTGTTACAGTTTTATCTTTCTTTTCGTATATCTGTGCAATCGCCGTATTAGACTTGTCGTTGTAGATAACTTTCACAATCAATGCAGCAATCACCAGCAAAACTTGAAAGGAAAAATAAAATTATTGACTTCTCTGACATAGGTTATCGTGCAGTTTTCATGGAATCCTGTAAGTGCCAAATGCATTGTAGTGTGCATCGCCCGTTGAAGTCGCTTCAACAACACTCGACAACAAACAATTACACGAGACAATCAGCATCGATACATTTTTTATTATTAAAACGTACTAAGTACTGGTGCGACAGTCCGACAATCAAATGCTGAAATAGCAACAAACTGTAACTTTTACTGCGGTCTTTTATGTAAGGCAAGCAAACAATATCCAAACTGTCAGACGAAAAACAAATGTAGTACACAGAAGTACACAACAAACAAACCAAACAGAACACAACTGGACCATTGCCTTGGAACGATCGATGCAAAGCATTAGTTGTTTAAACCGGGTTTCAGAAGCTCCCCCCCCCCACTGTTGCGAGACGTTGTTTACTGTGGAGATTCTGTGTCAATAGTCGAGTGTCGTACCGTGCGTCTAGTTCATTGTCGTGTGTCGACCTCAACTGGCGACAGCCAAAATTCAATATAGCCCTATGCGGATCATCTAAGTTCTCTAGTAATAATTTAAAAAAAACACCTGATATAACATTCGGATGCTGCAGATTTGGCTGCAGCCAATCATATTCGTTATCGTTAATATCCAGAAAATTTATTATAATAGATGCATTGATTTGTTTTTAGATATTACTGCGCATGAGGTAAACTGCATTCACGCCTGCAGCCATTTTTTAAAGTTCAGGAATTGTTTGTTGTGTGCAAAAATAGAGTATCACTTTAGCAATTAACATAGTATGGCCTTTACCAGAGGTTAGTAGAACTATTAAGACCCATTTTTTACAACGATATCCCGCTTAAAACAATGCATTTAAGAGATGACGCACTTGCAACAACAATAGTACAGTACAATAGTTTCGGACGGGGGTAAGTTCAGACAATATTTACACATAAGATTCGGACTTTTACATTACTCTATTGAATATTTGACCTTTTTATGATATATACCGTCACATATTTGATGTAAAATTATAACAATAGGAAGATGTCACTGCGGTGTTTTAAATAAAATTTGTTTTGTAGAAAAATGTCTTAAATGTATAATATATATCAATCAGACAATCTCCATTTAGTACCAGATATTCCCAATAGGATTAAGGCCGCGATTCCGACGGGTCTCTTGGCGACTTTCAGTATCGTGCACACCATGAGTAGACCCAACACACCCGCTATCCAGCCCAGTATAGCTAAAACCTGCAACATAAATGTTTGTATGTTTTAACACAACGATATGAATTGCAACTATACCGCATATGCAACTTAGTCACGCAAATTTACAAATATTTAATGTTGCAAATATTGACACGCCATACATGTCAGTAAACAGCAGGTTATAATAAGCTGATACATGCAAATGTTATCAGAGAGCGCGAAGACGAATTTCGAGTAAATGGGACATACAATTAGAACAAACATGACGATTAAGGTTCATGTAGAGGCTTCAGTTTGAAAAATGTGGGACCCCTAGCACTGAACTCAAATTTGACTAAACGAAGAGTGCCACATTGAAAATGTATATACATTTGCTTAAAAGGATGGTTTTCCTTCAAAGTGCTACCAATTTTGTGCAGCAACGTCTCATACCATCGACATAATCAATCAAAATACAAAGCGATTTTAACACAAAAATAGACATTATTTTCAAAAATCTGAATAATGTTTATTCAACGTATTTCGTCGGAAAATTATATAACTAGTTAATAATATCGACATTGATGAGGGCAAGTTACGCTTAAATAGTAAAAAAAGTTTACATATCTAGAAATACCAAAACTCGATGACGATGGGGGCAGCCATTTTTAAAGGGATCTTTTCACGCTTTGGTAAATTGACAAAATTGAAAAAAGTTGTTTCAGATTCGTAAGTTTTCGTTTTAGTTATGATATTTGTGAGGAAACAGTAATACTGAACATTAACCATGCTCTAATATAACCATTATATGCATCTTTTGACGATTTTAAAACATAAAAATTATAAAGCGTTGCAACGCGAAACGATTGAATAATTTGGAGAGTTCTGTTTTTGTCGTTAAATTTTGTGAAACTACGAAGATTGCTTATATAATGTATAAAATACGTCAAGAATGTGTACTCGGCGGAATAGCTCAGTAGGCTAAAGCGTTTTACTTCAGGACTCTGGCAGGACTCCAGGGGTCACTGGTTCGAAACCTGCTCCGGGCAATGTTCTTTTCCTTTTTTTATTTTTTTTTCTTGATTTTTTACTGGAGCTTTTAAAATCCAATGTTTACATTTATCAATATAAAGCATTTAATGAATAAGTTAAAAAAATGCCAAAATCTGTGAAAAGGCCCCTTTAAAATTAATAAAATCGAAATAAACATGCTTAAAACTCACTCATCGCCATTGACATTCCAAACGGTTGACGATGACAAATGCATTGAATTGTAATCTTTCCGTTGATGTTTGCAAACTGCATGATCAGACCTCATAAACACTCCAAAAAATAACTTAAGAAGCATTTTACCAATGTTTACAATTGTTGTCGAATGGCATGCACTTGTATTATTGCGCACAAAATAGTACGCTTACAGACTGACAGAAAGATCGATACGAAACTACGATCAATTCATCGCGGTATACTATTTTATTGATAATATATAATAATAATTCGCTTCAACAACCTAAATGTAAAAATAATTCTTTTAAACGGAGTTTTTAATAACGAAAGTGAAAACAACGGAAGTCGGATGGATATTCTGTGAGATGCACTTCGGCTCCAGAAAAACAATACAAATACACTAAAAAAAGACGTGTGTGTGTGGGGGGGGGGGTAATTTTCAGCTGGAAAATATTTGAAATGGGGTAAGTGATTATATCTCTGTGTGATCATTTCTGTTATTAAGCGCGATCTCTTCCTGATTAATGTTAACAGTTGTTTTACTAGTCGCGACCCAACTGTCAAAAAATGATGTGTTTTCTCAGTTATGTGTATACACATACCACGTGTTCTTACTACTTCACGTGATTTCGACCGATTTGTAATGCACGTTTTTCTACGGAGCACAGCGAGTGCCACGCTTTCAAAATGGCTAGAAAGAATCGATATACAAATGTATAAAAAGAGTCGATTTGCCAAAAGGAACACATTATTCAAAACGGTACAAGGACAGTAGTTGTTCAGGAAGGAAGAAAGAAAAAAACATGCTGTGTATTTCTATGTAAAACTATGCTTTCTAGAGTCGTTTGCACAAAACTCATAAAAACCTTGTTATTGATGAGCAATTTCTCCTTTTATCACAATGATTTCTACCTAGCCAAACCTATTTCTTTCTATCTATTTACAATTTTATATGTCGTCTGCAATTTCTTTCAATTTGAGATGGTTTAAAATTTCCCATTTGGTTATAGCAAAACTATTAAGCCCTTAAAATAGAATGGTGACTCTTATTATCCACCATACCTGGATTTTTAAAAAGTAGTTCAGTTTAGTTATTTTTAGAACTTTGTTTAGGAAAATTATCCAAAAAAAGCAGTTGAATAATAACTCATTTGTTGTTTTCCGACAATAATTTTCTGTGAAATGTTGCTAACTTGACCTTGTATATGTATATAGCTTTGTATTTATTCAACTTACGGTCGTGCATATCCTTCCTAACTTTAGATTGAGATTTTGTAAATCAGTGTAAAAATGTATTGATTAAAAAAAAAAAAGAATAAAGCAAAAAATATTGAATGTCAAAAATGTGTTAATTGTTATTCTATCCGTCTTTACCTTTAAAATGATATATAGTTTGACCATAGTGTACCACATTGAATGAAGAAAAAAAACAAAGCAAAGTTTTAATAAATTTATCCCTCCCATGAACCTTAAGGCTAAGTTCGAGAGCTGTCTTAAATATTCTTAACGATAAGACCCCGGTTGGTTTTGCCTTTACCTGCACTTCCAGAAGATGGAGATGTAAATAGTGCGTTACGTTAGGCAAATCGTCAACTAAAAAACAGAACAACAAAATAGATTGTGCTTTGTTGACAACGAAATTAAAAACTGTTGATCAATGGTATATCAATAACATACATTTATGCCAAAAGCTTTCTAAACGTGAAATAGCTGAACAGATATTTTGTAATAAAACATCAGATCGATTTGATGAAGTCTTGAATAAGCATTTTTTATTAATGTTTTGTTCGCTTACAGGTTGGCTTAAAAATAAATAAAGATGATACAAGTACTTATAAATCAGTTTGCAAAACATATGGCTGCGTAGTTTTGATTAAATAACGTCTTATCAAAATACCTTTGATGTATGTGGTTCAACAAATTTATGCATTATGAAATATTAAAGCAAAAAAAACTTTTGAACGTGAAGTGACTTTTGTCACTAGTAATGTGATGCAAGCACAACTGCCGTCACTAGTAATGTGATGCAAGCACAACTGCCGTCACTAGTAATGTGATGCAAGCACAACTGCCGTCACTAGTAATGTGATGCAAGCACAACTGCCGTCACTAGTAATGTGATGCAAGCACAACTGCCGTCACTAGTAATGTGATGCAAGCACAACTGCCGTCACTAGTAATGTGATTCAAGCACAACTGCCGTCACTAGTAATGTGATGCAAGCACAACTGCCGTCACTAGTAATGTGATGCAAGCACAACTGCCGTCACTAGTAATGTGATGCAAGCACAACTGCCGTCACTAGTAATGTGATGCAAGCACAACTGCCGTCACTAGTAATGCGATGCAAGCACAACTGCCGTCACTAGTAATGCGATGCATGCACAACTGCCGTCACTAGTAATGTGATGCAAGCACAACTGCCGTCACTAGTAATGTGATGCAAGCACAACTGCCGTCACTAGTAATGTGATGCAAGCACAACTGCCGTCACTAGTAATGTGATGCAAGCACAACTGCCGTCACTAGTAATGTGATGCAAGCACAACTGCCGTCACTAGTAATGTGATGCAAGCACAACTGCCGTCACTAGTAATGTGATGCAAGCACAACTGCCGTCACTAGTAATGTGATGCAAGCACAACTGCCGTCACTAGTAATGTGATGCAAGCACAACTGCCGTCACTAGTAATGTGATGCAAGCACAACTGCCGTCACTAGTAATGTGATGCAAGCACAACTGCCGTCACTAGATATGTGATTCAAGCACAACTGCCGTCACTAGTAATGTGATGCAAGCACAACTGCCGTCACTAGTAATGTGATGCAAGCACAACTGCCGTCACTAGTAATGTGATGCAAGCACAACTGACGCCACGATAACTCCTATCAAGCAGGTTGATATTTAAGACCACTGATATGTTAAGACCACTGATATTTTCTTGTCTGCTCATTAAAACAACGGTTGTGTATAAACATCAAACCCAGTATTAAAACTTACCATTGACCCCACTAAAAAGATAAACACAGCCAATTTTTAAGAATCAAGGGGAAGGACGTAAACAATGCATTCGAGTGGTTAACGCAAGATTTCGATGTCTATGTAGTAAAGATGTTTTTAAATATTGTTCATTTCAATCAAGTGTGTGCTTCGCTGCAGAATATATCATTTGGCTATGGCTGTTCTTTTAACAGGAGAACGCACTCACAAAATGTTATTGAAGGGAAAGATTTTCGGCTTCAGGTTGAAAGTAACTGTAATGCAAAGAAAAACAGTTATTTTGTATGTATAAATATATTTAAAATCTCAAAAATGGTTAAATTGTGTCCATATTAACACGTTTGCTTTTGCGAAAACAAACCTGACTTGTCCATAACAGTTATTCAACATATTCACGAACAAATCCTATTTTAAGCCCGTTTTATGTCTACTGAGGATATAAGTCAAATGTAATCCACACGTCAGAAAATACAATAATGATTTCACACACTTGTGGTTTGTTTTTCAATGTGAATGTTTATTTGGAACTCGATTGAAACACACGGTTATCTTACCTGACATATATAGCATTTGGTCAAATATAACTACGAGCTTATAACATTATTTTGAAAGGAAGTGATAAATTAAGTGAGTTTTAGTTGTCGTCGTAGTTCGTTGTTCTGGTTGCTGCAGTATTTGTAGTAGCGCTAGTGAACACGACTGTATTATAAGAACTACTAGGATGATAGGCTTTCACACTCACATTCAGAATCAATAATACCTGTGTTTTTATTGACGAACTGTCGGTCGTTTAAGCAACACTTAAATATATATTGAAATATTATGCTGTCATATTTCTGGTTTCGCTTGGACTCTCAACGCCATATATAGTATTTATGTTTTCTTATTATTTTTTTTACATTTTTTAATATCAATAACTGCCGATAATGTGGGTTCACATCATCATACATACATGTATTTCAATATTAAATTCTGGTATTTTTAGCGTTGAGTGCGCTGTATTGTTTTTTGTTCCCTCATGTTTTATATGCACTAAATATTACTTTTTTATAATAAACAAAACAAAAAAAGTTCTCGAGCAATGTTACAAAATACCCAGAACCTAGTTAACCGAAATATACAAAAAATGGACAGGAGACCAAAAACAGACGCTATTCTTGGTAAGCTTTAACGGATTCTAGTGTGAAATATGCAATTTACATGCGCATGTATGTGTCCTTTAATCACCAATTATGCGTTCACAACGGATTTAACCATTAAATGGACATATGAACTTTAAATCGAATCGAACACAATTGTTATTTATAGTTCCTTTTTTGACACATTTATACCACATAAAACCATATTATATGGCAAACGCTGTGTTTTTTCTTCAGTCAAACTATGTCTTTGACCACTGGCTGACAACTTCAATTGCATGGTGATCACGGCGTTTTTCTTAAAAAAGCTAGCGATCGACTGGTCATGATCAAAATAAATGTATATCATGCTACCTTCATGAGGTACCTGCTACTATTTAATTTTTTATAAACAACAATCCACAATTGTAACTACATAGACATCAACATTTTGCTAACACCTCACTGGTCCTTCGTTTACGTTCATCCCCTGAAAAGAAAGTTAAAATAACTCATATTCAAATGATAGTTTAACCAGACCTGATGTAGAGGTTAATTTCATCATTGTCGTTATCGAGTCCCAAGAAGTTTTGCTGCATATTATTTGCAATCCCATAGCAGGAGCTTCTAAACAGGTATTGACCGACCACAGCCCCACCTCTAGGTGAAGTTTTCCACCGTAAATCGGAACCGAGAGAACATTACATGCATCAGTGAAGACGCCGACACTTAAAAGAACTACTGATATTACACATGTTCCTACCAAAACAACCAACATCCATCTTAGGTTGAAAGCCATCTCCTTTGCGCGAATGCAATTTGGTGTAAAATCAATATAGGCTATAAAGTTGTTTTCTCAACCACAGACACGCACATATTTTGTACTCATGATTCAACTGAGTGTATGAAATACAACCGCAACTATGGTCGATATGTTTAACGAGGCGGAACGACCTGATTTGCTAATTTAAACTTCAACTACGCAATTAAACAGCGAGTGTATCAAAATGAGAACACGCAGTTACTCATTTTTTAAATATAAAATATAGAATGATTAAATTATACCAACAACAACAAATATTTTTTTTTATAAACGATGGTCGTTCTAAGATGTTCAAATAATGCATGTATTTTTTTTCTATTTGAGATGTCAATATCTAAGTTGATGTGTTTCATAAATCAATGTCACTAGATACATGTAAACATGAAACGAGGTATATGTTTTATGAATTGGGCAAAACAAACTTGAGTCTATGTTTAGCGACCACTTGAGTTTTCAAAATTAAATATCCGGCAGAAATAAAGAATATACGAGTCTATACAATGAGTATGTGTGCACATCTCCTATTTCATCAAAGGTTATTACACACAATCATATTATATATAAAGTAGTTAACAGTTGAAATGAACGTGCATTGCAAAGCTATAATAATGTGTAAACATGCATTTATATACAGGTACACAACATTCAGTTTTATATTAAAATATATTACAAAACGTGTTTTCTTGTTAAAAGCTTTTCAAGACAGTGTTAAATTCCGTAGTGATTTATTATTTTACACATGTAGTCTTTATCATATTGTACTTTTTATCAATTTTCTAAGATCTACAATGATTGGATACATGTTTCAAAATATATTCCCGAATGGGCAATACAAAACAACATAAAACAGTAGTAATCATTGTATAATAATAGCTATTTTGGACCAAGGGCGCAACGGAGCGAAATCATGTGATCAATGTATGTCTAGAACGACGCAAACGAGATTTCTGTTAACATGCCAATATGAACCGACTTTTTAAAGAGGTGCCATTGAGATGTCACACCCCACGAACAAAGGCTCATTGTCGAAGGCAGATCACAAACAGCCCTCGTCGTGATCGGAAGAAGAACACATCTTCATACGCGATAGGGTGCCTTAACCACAGGTCACAGAGCGTTCGGCGAACCATTTGTTTCAACATATTCATTTAAACGATTCATACTAATGCGCACGCATGGACATTTCTGGTTGGTGACATTTAAATTAAAGTTGTTTCAGATTTCGTGAAAAGCAAAGAACGCATACACGGTAATCATTACCTGTTTATATTGCACATTTAAAACAGGAACCGGTGTGTCTGGGTTGTGTTATTACTCCCATTTTCTCGAACAAAAATTAATAAATGCCGAATTTAACAACCTGAATGTTTCAGAAAGACCATCTTCGACATTGATTGGCTATTTAAAACTCCTACCTGCAGATGGGGTCATTTGACATACTGGTAGTTTAAAGAGTCAAATTAAAATGAAAACGCCATTATGGATTAATAACATTTTCAAAATTTGCCAGATTCGTTTTTGCTTGGGTATTTTTTCGTAATTGTCTCATGCCTTTTCCATTGCGTTTTTTCTGTTTTCAATATACTGATTTAATTTGGTTTGTTATTTGTTTTACCGAGTAAATGCATTATAAAAATGGCAGTATTCAATTATTGTTTCTTATGGACAGGACACACGTTCGTTCATTATTAAGTGCTATAGTGCGTCGTGTTCGTCAAAAGTTTAAGGTAATTCCATTAACGTGGGCAGTTTCTGGTTGTATGCCCTTTAATATAGTCAAGTTAAGATGATCTTTTTTATTTCTCAAAAAATACAAGTATGCTTTTTTCCCGTCCCCAAAAAGTTTTGGGTGCGGAGGCAAAAATGTGTTGTATTTTGTAACACGTTTATATATGACAAATGAGTCAAACTCGAATCAAATCATATTATGATATATATAACGAAATGTTCATGCAAAATAGCACTAGCAAATAAACTTTTATGACTACATTACACACTACATATTTTGCATGAATGGCAATTTGTGTACCAAATCGTTGTGTTTGCATCACCCAGTTTAATATCATTTCGGTCTCGTCACAGGAAAACATACCTCAAAAGTACCCCTTAGAAATTAATATGTTTGCAATAAGCGTAAACTTTGAAATTGTTTCATTGCGCTGAGTCATTGTGTAAGAAAGTATATATTTACGCTTTCGAAGACGTTCACGAACGAATAATGTAAACATAACAAACGTCAAATAATAATACCAGGTCTTACAAAGCGTGACATTTGAACGTTAGTCCGGTTGTTTCTGGTCGGGTCCGCCAGGCTTTAATTCTTAAGTTCATTTCAACCCCAACACAGCTCAGAATTCAAGATTTGTTTCATTTTGGTGCGATTTATAATTTAATTTCTGAGAAAAGTCGGAGGCTAGAGCCTACAATGCCTATATGTAGCTTATCCAATGCCAACATATTGTTTGACAGATGTATATTGCACATTTATCCGCCTTATATATCCGTCCCTATTGATGGTTAATGGACCCAACTGCTTTAATTTTAGTACAAGTTCATTTTCGGATTTACATATAAAAAAAAAACAACCGTGTGTCCTTCAGTTTACGACAATATTCTGTATATGTATCATACCATCGCAATTATCACGCGGTTTACACATATCAATGCCGTTCTGTTGCACTGTACTGTCGGTGCCGCCATGTTTCGGGGCCGGGAAATCACAGATGCGGGTACGGGACCGGGTACAAGTGAGACGCGTGACGGAACACGAGGTCCAGGACTGCAATGCCCCCCCCAAATACCGTCAACTGTTTTTGTATGTATAGATATAGACATTTGGTGATTTTCAGGTCATAATGATAACTTAAAAAAATATATCACGATTTATTAAACTGTTGCGGACGTGCTAGAAATATTATATTAGTAATTCTAACACGGCACGCGACTTGTTTTCTATATCCAAAGAAGGAAATCAAGTGTAGGTTATTCTACGATAACTTATGGGCGGAGCTTAATGTTTCGAAAATAGTTCCGAATAAGCAAATAATATATTGCAGTAAAATGCACATGCTAAAACCCGCACTTAAAGAAATGTTATAAATGTAGCATGAATATAAATGTAATGAAACAACAAATTGTATAAATGGTGATAAGTGGCATAACCACGCCTACAAAGAATGTTATTTGTTAGGAAACGTACTTAAGAAAACATAAATAGCATGCCAGCTTTTCAGTAGCATCAATAAACTTGACGTCATTTAGTTCCTTTGATTGTTGTTTTCTATGAAAGTGACGTCATTTTCAAAATATTTATGAATGAAAACGACGTCATATGTTTGTACAATTCAATGACGTCACTAAATAGTGAACTTTGTACTAAGAACGGCGGAGTATTGAAAAATATAGTTCACGTCCAAAAGCTTGAACCAAATCAATCAGAATCGTGTTAGAATCGAAAAAATATTTTTCTATGATGGTTTGTTGTCGAATAACCCACAGTTAGGAGTATAGATGCGTGTTATCAAATCACTCGTGCTTCGCACTCGTGATTTAATTCCTACGCATCTATACTCCGTATTGTGGGTTATTCGACAACAAACCATCATAGAAAAATATTATTTCTTAAGTACAATGACCTTAATGTTTGAAGAATGGTGAAAGTCAAATGATGACCAGCTTCAACTTAAATGTAATTTCATTTAATTCCTTAAACTGTTTTTTTTACCGATAAATAATATCAGTGTTGAATATATTATTAACAGATTTCTAAACTACAGCTTTGTCACAAACGTGAAAATATTCCACAGCTCTTTGTCACAGGCTTTACAGCCATGGCTATGAAAGGTTTAATTGCACTCATGAATTAAAGTATCACACAGCGTGCAAATGGTGTCATGCATATCGATATTTCACGGTTTTGACATATATTTCAAATATCAATTCAATCGCTTGAAAAAGGTTTCGGCAGCGCACTAAACAAATTATGAACATGCAATTCTGCCATAAAAAATGGCTAACCTTAATGACAAAACCTCAGTAACGTGAGCCTCGTTGGGACTTAAATACGTATTATGATTACTAACAAATAATAGTTAATGCATATGTCAATGTTCAATTCAATCACTTGAAAGTAGGAAATAAGTAATTTGATTCACAAACTTTTATTATTTTACGCGGACATATTCACACCGTACTACGCGTCATGTCGATGATAGAGTGTGCCGTCGAAGACAGACAGTTGGACTCAACCGCGAACAACAGGTAGGTTATAAATTCGGTCGGTATAATTATATCACGCAAGTAAGGCCAAAATCATTGCTACGAACATATTGTCCATCAACTGAGGACGCCACCAGGTAATTTTGGACTCGTTGTTCAAGTTTTTAAAGAAATGTGAACGAGTTAATTAAAAGTGACAGTTTCTAAAACATCATTGAAAATGACTGATTTTTGTTCAAAATATCTTTGAAAGTTTGAAATAAACGACTGGATTTCGTGTTATATACTTACGCATTTATCCCTTGGGGATACGTAAGCCAAATATCCGCCCAATGAGTTGTTTCATTAACATGTCACAGGCGTCCAAACTGACCCTGTCGAAAAAAAAGATGCCGTAGTAGGCAGATATGTATTTTAAATGATGCCGATGATGGCAGAAACGCCGTAGAAGATGCTAACGAAGATGACGGATTGTAAAAATAACTATTTTATTTATTTCTCTCTTCTTTTTGTACTTGTATACACAATTAAGAAGCGAAACTGTCCTTTGTCATATATTCTCAAGACAGGAAGGTTATGTATGCTGTAGGTGTATGTGTGTGTTCAATAACCTTGATTGTGATACCTATATACATGTAATATAGTTTTTCAAGTTTCAAGTTTTTTATTTGGTATATCGGCAAGACGCCTTTGACCATTTACATACAAGTAAACAAAGCATAATCAAAGTGCATCAGTACAATACAAATACAATCATGCAAATAAACAAACACAAACTACAATGAAAGTGTTCAGACATTATGTACAAACGTGTACGTATTAACAATAACAGCAAAAAAAGAAAAGAGCAAACAAGTAGTATATATACAATATTATTAGGGTTACATACACTATTTATTTAAGAAGCAGCAATTGCTTGTGATTTTTCCTCGCGAAGTTGCATGGCATCAGTTATGAATCTGGAAACATTTTTAATGACTTTATTATGTTGACAAGATAGTATGTTTTTAAATTTCATTAAATTTGGCCAGTTTGATCGAATACAATATTTTGTTCGTAGATCTTTATAGATTGGGCAAGTAAGAAAGAAGTGATATTCAGATTTAACAACGTTTGAGTTACATAGTCTACATGTGCGTTGGTCTCTTGGAATGTTATTATATCTACCAGTTTCTATTTGAAGTTTATGGGCGCTAAGTCTAAATCTAGATAAATTTTGTTTGTGATTTTTAATATTGATGCAATCTAAATATTTATCATACGCGAATTCAGTCTTAAACATTCTATAGTACTCTAATTTCGGTTGGTTAAATATTGTATCGTGCCAATTTTGGATAAATTGGTATTTTAAACGTTGGTTGATATCATTTAAATAATTAAAATTGTAAATAAAATTATTGAATAAAAGTCCGTGTCCTAGATGCTCTAATTGTTGTTTTACAAAGGCACACCACAGAGTTTTGTTATTGTTATTATTATCCCTAATAAAAATCATTGTAAAGATAACATTGTTCATTATAAACAGTGTGCATAAGAGATTCAGGATTTTGTTTTATTTTAACCCAGTAACTAAGTGCCCGTTGTTTGCATATAATAGAGAGAGGAAATCTGCCTAGTTTGCCTAAGACAGCGGCATTAGAAGTCTGTGAGCGCACACCAAGAATAGTTTTACAAAATTTAAAATGAAGTTTGTCAACTTCATCAATGTTGTAAATTCCCCATATTTCAGATGCATATAAAATAATTGGTACCACTAAGGAGTCGAACAGGGAAAGTTTTGTTTTGATATCCAGCTTAACTTTGCTAAAAATGGACGATAAATGGTTGTAGGCTTTTAAGGCTTGTTCATTATTTGCCTTAATTGCTTTTGATATATTACCAGTGTAGTGTTGTTTTAGGCCTAAATAACCAAATTCATCAACAATAACGAGGCTATAATATAATATAGCCTATTCATCATCATCATCATCATCGTCTATTAGATATGTATGTTGGCATCTTAATTGGGAGCGTAAATTCGATGCCTTCCTTTTTGCTTGTACTTGCATTGACTGACTCGAACCAATGTGTGATGTTTCTCTGTTAGAGCTAGAATCGAGAGAGAGAGAGAGAGAAGAGAGAGAAAGAGAGAGAGAGAGAGGAGAGAGAGAGAGAGGAGAGAGAAGAGAGAGAGAGAGAGAGAGAGAGAGAGAGAGAGAGAGAGAGAGAGAGAGAGAGAGAGAGAGAGAGAGAGAGAGAGAGCGAGAGAGAGAGGGGATTATTTATCATTCAAAATGATGTTTCCACTAATTATTATCACAGCCACATGCTAACCTCACCTGTGATTAGAGAGAGAGAGAGAGAGAGAGAGAGAGAGAGAGAGAGAGAGAGAGAGAGAGAGAGAGATGAGAGAGAGAGGCAGAGGAGAGAGAGAGAGAGAGAGAGAGAGAGAAGAGAGAGAGAGGAGAGGAGAGGAGAGAGAGAGAGAGAGAGAGAGAGAGAGAGAGAGAGAGAGAGAGAGAGAGAGAGGGGATTATTTATCATTCAAAATGATGTTTCCACTAATTATTATCACAGCCACATGCTAACCTCACCTGTGATTAAGCTCATTCGGTGTAGTATTTATCTACCCAGTAATAAACAAAGTTACTTCCCCTTTATTAAAATATGCCATGATATTTAAATCGAAATTCGAAAATCTACACGCAAAATAAACGACGTTGTGAATTCCGACTGTATAAATAATGGTATGCAATAAATAGCGTATAGTTAATAGAATTCCATTTATTTTGCTGACGAAAAAAATCTTCATTAAGTTATTTTGTTAATCATTTAAGTTATAATTTTCAGTTCGTATTTACAAAGACCTATAGATTCTATAGGTCTTTGGTATTTATTTAAAATTGTTTTCAAATCCTCTGTTATTGGTTTTAAAGTAAGATATAATTATCCATGAAAAATCCTCTGTTATTGGTTTTAAAGTAAGATATTATTATCCATGAAAATTCTCTGCAAAACATGTATCTTTTCAAATCTTTGTGAACCTTTCAAAATAATGAAAACAACAACAACTAAAACGTCTCAAAATTGTGAAAATGTTGGTTGCAAACTTCAAGATTGTGAACAACAGCCATTTTGAAGAAAGAAAAATATATGTGCAATTCATTAATACATGTGAAAACGTTTTGAAGGATTATCTGGATGAATGCATATTTTGTATTAGCAATCACAAAAAATTATCACATTCGGTCATTGGTCCTCCGTTAGGCCATTATATATGGTCATTTAGTGGCCTCTTTAACCCAGGATCAAAGTCATAACAAGCAAAAAATATTTTAATTCGCACAAGAAACGCTTATCTCAAATCAGTTTTAATGTATTTCATTTTACTTTGTATTTAACATATCATTTAGATTCTTGTTTTGATTCAACGGCCTATGGTCCTCAACCTGGGCATATAAATAAAGTTATTCTCATTATGAAGTTGCTGGCTTAGTTTGAAAACATTTTGACTATTTAGGGATTTTAAGTGCCTAAAATGCAATTGTATTTTTTAAATGATTGTGAAATTGCATATATCCGCAACACCTCGCAAAAAAAGTTATATTATTCGTGTAGTCTTTTATGCAAAGCATCTTCTATGAAGTTCAAAATGAAATACAACATTGATACAGAGCTATAATTTTCTAGAATTTTAACCGGCATGATTGTAAAAAAATTGTAAGCTGTCTTAATTGTATTGTGCGTTGACTTTGCTTTCATTTAATTTTTTATTATTAAGCAGCAGTAAATATGTATAGGGTAAATACTTTTTAATTTTTCTATCATTGATGTGAAAAAAAAGCCCTGCCCACTGTTCTGGCGAGGTTGTGAAATTGCGATTTAATAAAATTTAATTTTATAGAAACATTATTACTATATAGTCACAGGGTCCCCAGTTTTGATCTCAAATTGCTTCAATATTGAAAAAAGGTGTTATTTTTTCAAAATTGTCAATTTTTAGACAGGATATATTTTATCTTTGAACTTAGCAAACTACTAAACAGAAGCAGCTCTATTTTAGCACCCAGTTTATGGCAGTCATTTACTTAAATAGATTAAGCCAGTGCAAACATGTCCCAAGGGCATTGTTTGTAATCAGATCATTAATTAACCTGTTGTTGCAGAAAAGATCATGTGTGAGACGGAAAGCTTATCTCCAACATCACAGCACCTGTTTTTTTATTGGTAAGGCACTTCTTCGAACTAGGCATTATTTTGATCATTATTTGATTGCAACATGTAAAGTTTCAATTAAAAATAACAACGTAAAAGCATACACAATAATTTTTGGACAGGTGGTTTACTTTCAAAACAAGATTGACCTTTGGAGTGGAAGCAGAGCCAAACAGGCTATTTTTGTCTGGATTTTTTTTATATAAATATTATTAATTTACACTCTAAGTCATGATGCATTTTATCATAAATAATCATGGACAGTTGCATTATCAACAAATACAGATCTTGTTTAAAGTTTAGAAATTTAGTGGTGATAACTTTTTTTAACCGAGCCTGATTTACAAGAAAAAAGGTGTAATATACAAATGTGCCTGTCATGTTTATCTAACCCGGGACATAAAGAAGCAAAAGCTTGCACAACACCAATGCAGGCTTTTGGTTTTTAAAATGTAGTTTAAACTGTATGTCTGCCATACACGTTTTATTGTTTAAAAGTGTAACTATTGCTTTATAATTTTTATGACTTATTGATGATTAACAATAAAGAAACACATTTTATTAGCCATGAGTGTTATTTTGCTCTTTTTAAAAAATTGAATAAATTTAATTTAGAATGTATGTCAATTTTTTTACAAACTTAAAAAAAAACACCTTTTAATTCAATTTAAATAGTAATCATTTCAACAAGGTACTCAATTTTATGTTAAGTTTTAGCTAAAATTTCACTTAAGGGTCATACAATTGGCTTGCATATTTTAGCTCTGATATTGTAATTATTTTTTTTGAAATCAATTCCAGCTTTTTTTTTAATTCTTAAGTTATCCAGCTTGTTTACAAATAAGATATACAGGCTTAAAATCTGAGTGTGTCCCTAAATTAACCTGTTGGATTGATCAGGTGTGATGTTATGCAGGCTGTAATTAATGATTATACATTGTAATGATCAGTACAATAAATGGTTAATAATAAGGATTTAAATGTATTGAACATTAAGGTTTCAATTTCAGATGATATACTCCAAGCACAAGCAGCGGTGAAGAATTGAATACGAGCAAGTATTAATACACACTTTAAACACAAGACTGCGGAAATTTTACATCATGGCTGAAATATGCCTGAAAGTGTGCCAGTCCATGAACCAAATACCGCTGAGAGTTTTATGCATTTTGTTGGCATTCTTGCAGGGATGTGTTTTGAACTATTACCTTGTAATTCACAAAAATGTCCACTGGTATTCCTGGGTTGTTGCTGACATAGCTGTCATGCTTCTGATGATAGTTACCTTCATAATATCATACAGGCATCTGCAGCTGGCTAAAAAATCTCAGAGGAACCAATCCCCAATCCAGACTGGCTCCTTACCACTAGGTTATTTTTCCTGGTTCATGTACAGTGTTATCCTTGCCACAAGAGTTGCCATCATTTACAAAGACTTTGCTTACAAACTTGTCGAGGAAGACTTCTTCGGACCGAACACGTTGAAAATAACAATATCTATGTCAGCATTCGTGTTCCTTCTACTACTTCTCAGTCACCACAATGCAGAGTCGAATTCAGAGAGAAAGCACATGATAGCTGAGATTACTGCGACAGTTGTATTTGACGTATTGGATTCCATCGACGCCCTGGACATTATGTTTGATGAGGAAGCCATCAAAGATTTCCCGGGACATTTTGACACAGCAATTCTCATCATCGCTTGTGTCAACCTCGTACTCCCCACCCTGCCTTTGATGACTCTAAGCCAGGCACATTTCGGACACAAAATAGTACCCCGGCAGATTGCGATGGCGCACAAAATGATGCTCGTGTTCTTCGTTAATATGCCTTTGCTTGGGATCCGTCTTGTTCTCTGGCATGGTTTGGATGAGGACATCTCCATATTCCCTGTGAAGAATCTCATTGTCATTTTCCTTGTGTGTCACGACTTGTACGAGAAACGGGTCGAAAAAATGGAAAGGCGCGAACAAGACGACCCTGATGGAATAGAAATAGTTGAAAGACTGGGAGTACAGTCTTCAGCTGGAGAAGAATCTCAGTTAAGAAGCACTGTCTAAATGTCTGGAGTTGGTCTCATACTAGCAATTCTTTTTATGATTTAAAGTATTTATTTATGTCAATACTGTACTGCTCATCAAAACTTGTGGACTACTTTATAAAATTTTATGTGTTAAGTGTAAGTGATGTTCATCTTAATTAAAAAACTTTTAGATAATATTCTGACAAAATGAAATAGAATATTGTCCTTCAAAAAGATACAACAACAACATAATGTGTTAATATTAAACGTCCTATTGTTATCTGTATTAAATTGACAGATTTCAGAAGCGCATACTGAATTGACCCAACTGATTGAACTGAACAGAGACATTGCTTGGATTCTTTAACCCTTATAAAGTACAATGTACATGTACAGTATATTTCCCTGTCTGTATCAGTTTCATCAGTGCAATTGTGTTAACAATGATATAACAATTGTGGCTTCAGCTGGTTAAATGTGCGCTGAATCATATTATTTGGAGGCACTTTATATTGCTTGAGATATACCTTGCCAGCATCCTTGAAGGAATGTGTTCTATATTGTTAGCTCATCTATTTTTTGAAAAAAAATTATGAGCTATTGTCATCACCTTAGCGTCGGCGTCTGCGTCGGCGTCCGGTTAAGTTTTGCGTTTAGGTCCACTTTTCTCAGAAAGTATCAATGCTATTGCATTCAAACTTGGTACACTTACTTACTATCATGAGAGGACTGGGCAGGCAAAGTTAGATAACTCTGGCGTGCATTTTGACAGAATTATGTGCCCTTTTTATACTTAGAAAATTTAAAATTTTGGTTAAGTTTTGCGTTTAGGTCCACTTTTCTCAGAAAGTATCAATGCTATTGCATTCAAACTTGGTACACTTACTTACTATCATGAGGGGAATGGGCAGGCAAAGTGAGATAACTATGGCGTGCATTTTGACAGAATTATGTGCCCTTTTTATACTTAGAAAATTGAAAATTTTGGTTAAGTTTTGTGTTTAGGTCCATTTTATTACGTAAGTATCAAAGCTATTGCTTTCATACTTGCAACATTTACTAACTATCATAAGGGAACTGTGCAGGCAAAGTAATGTAACTCTGACTGGCATTTTGACAGAATTATGTGCCCTTTTTATACTTAGAAATTTGAAAATTTGTTTAAGTTTTGTGTTTAGGTCCACTTTATTCCTACAGTATCAAAGCTATTGCTTTCATACTTGCAACACTTATTAACTATCATAAGGGGACTGTGCAGGCAAAGTTATGTAACTCTGACTGGCATTTGGACGGAATTATGGGCCCTTTATACTTAGAAAATTGAAAATTTGGTTAAGTTTTGTGTTTTGGTCCACTTTACCCCTAAAGTATCATAGATATTGCTTTCATACTTGGAACACTCGCAAACTATCATAAGGGTACAGTAAAAGGACAAGTTGCATAACTCTGGTTGTCATTTTTACGGAATTATGGCCCTTTTTTGACTTAGTAACTTTGAATATATGGATAAATTTTGTGTTTCGATCCACTTTACTTCTAAAGTATCAAGGCTTTTGCTTTCAAACTTCAAATACTTTCATGCTATCATGAGGTTACTGTACCTGGCAAGTTGAATTTTACCTTGACCTTTGAATGACCTTGACTCTCAAGGTCAAATTATTTAATTTTGCTAAAAATGCCATAACTTCTTTATTTATGATTAGATTTGATTGATACTTTGACAAAACTACTCTTACCTGACATACCACAATAGACTCCACCCAAACCATCCCCCGTGCCCTCCCCCCCCCCCCCCCCCCCCCCCGAATCCCCCCGCCCTAATTTTTTTTTTTTTAAGATCATCTCACAAATGACCACCACACCCTCACACTATACTATATCCTCCCCCCTCGAATCCCCCCACTCGAATCCCCCCCCCTAATTTTTTTTTTTTTTTTTTTTAAGATCATCTCACAAATGACCACCACACCCTCACACTATACTATACACCACCCCCCCCCCCCAATTTTTTTTTTTGAAACGGTTAAAAAACACAAATATTTATTTTTATTATTTTATGTTTGAAATACCGTCATACCATCGCACCCAAGAATACCGCCACCCGCCCCTCCCTCCCCCCCCCCCCCCCCCCCCCCGAATTCCCCTCCCCTATTTTTTTTTTTTTTTTTTTTTTTTTTTTTTTAAGATCATCTCACAAATGACCACCACACCCTCACACTATACTATACCCCCCACCCCTGCCCCCCCCCCAATTTTTTTTGAAACGGTTAAAAAACACAAATATTTATTTTTATTATTTTATGTTTTAAATACCGTCCAACCATCGCACCCAAGAATACCCCCCCCCCCTCCCCCCCCCCCCCCCGAATTCCCCCTCCCTAAATATTTTTTTTTTTTTTTTTTTTTTTTAAGATCATCTCACAAATGACCACCACACCCTCACACTATACTATACCCCCCCCCACCCCACCCCACCCCCCATTTTTTTTATTTTTTTTGAAACAGTTAAAAAACACAAATTTTTATTTTTATTATTTTATGTTTGAAATACCGTCCAACCATCGCACCCAAGAATACCCCCCTCCCCCCCCCCCCCCCGAATTCGCCCCCCCCCTAATTTTTTTTTTTTTTTTTTTAAGATCATCTCACAAATGACCACCACACCCTCACACTATACCCCCCCCCCCCACCCCCCCCAAATTTTTTTTTTTTGAAACTGTTAAAAAACACAAATATTTATTTTTATTATTTTATGTTTGAAATACCGTCCAACCATCGCACCCAAGAATCCCCCCCCAACCCCCGAATTTTTTTTTCTTTTCGCATTTTTTTTCCGCATTTTTGGAAGATAATGTAATAAATGTCCACGCCCCCACACTATACACCCCTCTTCACTCCACCCCTCCCTCCTTTGTGATTGAATGATTGAAAATGAGAGTCCCTTCACCTTTAAAAAGAAAATAGATGAGCGGTCTGCACCCGCAAGGCGGTGCTCTTGTTAGTCATGTTGTTAAGTACCTATAGGCTATATACCAGTAAGTAGAATCTTAATTTTATGGAGTTTGTTGTGCAATAATTACTAGTTGCATGTCCTGTTCGTTTCTAACTATTATAACATACACATGTCAACATTTTAATGTATATCATATCCTATTTATCATGATTATCATTGTGCACCACTTGAAATGCTAAAATCTTTTTTTTTAAGTAATTTGTTTATGTTCTTTAAAAGATCAATGCAATATTCATGTATCAAGCCTTAGATCAACTGGATCTTGTCAGGATTGAGTATTTCCCCATTGTTTATTTGAGTATTGAGTTATTTAATTTGGTACTTGAAATAATTTAAGAGCATTTGTATAAATCATTAAACAAAAAATACTTTAATTTAGTAAGACTGACATTCAAATTCCACCAATATACCTACTGTTACAGACAAACGTTCATGTCCGAGGAATTCAAATAAGAATACTTCAAGTCAATTGTCATATTTAGTTTTTCTTCATCTGTTCTTTTTAAGTTTTGCCTTAAGTTTTGCCAGTCTTTTTTATTTCAAAATTTATAAAGCAAATGGTGTCTTGAATACTAAGTAATAATTAAAAAGTGTATTAGCTGTTACTCTTAACCTTGTGTTTACGTTTGTACTAAAAATGCTTATTTGAAATATTTGTTTAATTTTACGCTTTCATTTGCTTGAAAACCATATGTGTTCTTAACTGTGTAATATGCTCTTAATGATCTGCCATTTATGCGTTGTTTTATTTTTCTTATATAGACGTGTCTAACTATTTTTTCTACAAGTTTTATTCATTTTGTATGGCATTACTGTATTGTTTTTGTTGCATGATGTTCGTTTATGATTTTTTGTTTATACATGCTCATGTCATGTCATATAATATTGTCTTTTTGTGCCTTACATTTTGTATTTTATGTATTTTAATAGATCTATGTCAATGTTGAGTGAAGAACTTGCATTTGTTTGTGTCATAATTAACATGTTCCATTACGCTTAAACCTTAAGCAGGAGTTGTGGTATTTTTTCTCAATCACATTCTACCAATGTTTATACTCTGTATAATATTTTTTGTCAGTTTTATTGTATTTAGTACTAGAATGGAATTTATTTCTTAATGACCAAAACTTGTTCAAATGAGCAAAACGCAGAGCCATTGTGGAGCTTTTATTTGAATTTTCCAGAAATATTTGTATTGGTCACCCTTTCAGTTATCATCCACTTCTGCATGTGCACATAATATGTATTTTAGTGTGTTTGATTTTCCATTCCATTTAGTTAAGCAAATTTTATTCATGGTATTATTATTTTAGTGGCCTTTATCCTCCATACAAGGTTTTGTCTGTCTTTAGTTACACATTTTTTTGTGCCAGATTGGGATCTTTACATGTAAGCATGTCTGAATGGTGTCTGTTTGCTTTTTATGCCCCCTTCGAAAAATTTGGGATATATTGTTTTGCAAATGTCATTAGGTCCGTCCATCTGTCCGTCCACCAGATGGTTTTCCGGATGAAATCTCAAGAATGCTTAGGCCTAGGATCATGAAACTTCATAGGTACATTGATCATTACTGGCAGATGACCCCTATTGATTTTCATGTCACTAGGTCAAAGGTCAAGGTCATAGTGACTCGAAATAGTAAAATGGTTTCCAGATGATAACTCAAGAATGCTTACGCCTAGGATCATGAAACTTCATAGGTACATTGATCATGACTGGCAGATGACCCCTATTAATTATCAGGTCACTAGGTCAAAGGTCAAGGTCACAGTGACTCGAAATAGTAAAATGGTTTCCGGATGATTACTCAAGAATGCTTACGCCTAGGATCATGAAACTTCATAGGTACATTGATCATGACTGGCAGATGACCCCTATTAATTTTCAGGTCCCTTGGTCAAAGGTCAAGGTCACAGTGACTCGAAACAGTAAAATGGTTTCCTGATGATAACTCAAGAATAATTAGGCCTAGGATCATGAAACTTCATAGGTACATTGATCATGACTGGCAGATGACCCCTATTGATTTTAGGTCACTAGGTCAAAGGTCAAGGTCACAGTGACAAAAATCGTATTCACACAATGGCTGCCACTACAACTGACAGTCCATATGGGGGGCATGCATGTTTTACAAACAGCCCTTGTTATAACATTATTTTGGCCTAACTATGAATACCCATATATTGTGCAATAACATTAAATGTAGGTTTTTTAAAATCTTCATAAACTCAGTTTGAAATCCAACATGTATTCATAAGCCTTCACTATATAATTTAAATCATGGGGATTAATTCACCCATCCATTCATTATAGTGTTTTTATTTAAAAAAAATCACATGAATGTAACTACGGGGTCATTTGTTTGCACGTTAAAATGAAAAAAAAAATGTATTCCTAAATTGCATTATTATGTTCATCTGATAAGACCTAACACAAGTGGTATACATAAGTGGAACTTCAGTGAAGAGTATACAGATAGGATACGTACGTTTTTTGGCAGGTGACTGACTCGATTGGAGTTCCGGTGATGTCTTGATTAAGAATAAGGACACATTTCAGATGGGGAATCTTTATGTATATCTGTATTACCACTAAACCTCATGTGTCTTTTGTTGTTACTGCATCAACGTTTGTTTCTGTTTCTTTTATGCTTTTAATTTTGAAATTTTTTGACATGTAGTGTGAAACTACAATAAAAGGTTTTATTGTCATGTTTGTGTGTGTGTGTTAACAAGGCAAGAGGACGAGGACAACGACAACGAGCTAGGCATGGTATTGCATTGCGCATGTGGGTTAGAGGGTTAAGGTAAGGGTTAGGGGTCGGGTTTGGGTTAGGGTTAGCCTTTACCCTAACCTTAACCCTTTCCCGACCCCTAAACTAACCATGACCCAGGCTTATCTCCCCTAATGGGCCTTGGTCTTTGAATTTTTCTCTATAACAACCGTTTTCCGGAGGGTTTTTTACGCAACGCTTTCAGATATTGAGCTGAATTTTGGTATGTGAGTCAACATACATGGCTTAAAGACGAAGTGTGAGTTTTGTTTTGGTGCATTGATATTTGGGGAAGTTATGAGCCTAGGACTAATAACAATTTTCTCTAAAATAGCTGCGATGCTGCTTCAAAGCGCACTAGGGGGAATTGTGTTTCACAAACACGGGTCTTGTTATATTTGAAAATTCATGTATACAAAATAGACTCTTTCGCGTTTTACGATAAGTTACTTTCTAAGAACAGTCTTGGTGGGTACTATGCAAACTTAACAAATTCCCAGTATTAAAGTGACCGAATCAGCCAAGTTTGATAACTCTTCTTTGAAATGCTTTATAATAAAGGGCATTTTGTACAGTTGTAGTGAGAGGTTATGGATTATCGGGCTAAAATATTTTCATCTAACTCCATGTGTTAATACTTTGTACCAGGACAGCCCCGCATCGGGATTCCGAATTAGATGAGTGGGGTCAAGGGCAATGTCACTGTAACAGACAAGAGTAAATGGGTTTCACTTAATTGATCGCTTACATTTGAAGGATTGTAATGAACGTGTTATGCAACAAATATTAAAATTAAATATAAACTTAATGGACATTTATTGTGTTTAGTAGCTATACATAATTTTAAAGTGCGATTCGAAACTCCTTCGCCGTCATGTGCTCATTTCTTTGGTTCCGTTTCTAAAACAGAGTAAAGCGATTTTGCGCCGATTGCCATATTGGCAAGGGATCATATGTGAAAAAGGGTACACAAAACAATCATTAAAACTAAAGACAGGGCATTGGCGAGGAAAAGGGTACACAAAACAATCATTAAAACTAAAGACAGGGCATTGGCGAGGAAAAGGGTACACAAAACAATCATTAAAACTAAAGACAGGGCATTGGCGAGGAAAAGGGTACACAAAACAATCATTAAAACTAAAGACAGGGCATTGGCGAGGAAAAGGGTACACAAAACAATCATTAAAACTAAAGACAGGGCATTGGCGAGGAAAAGGGTACACAAAACAATCATTAAAACTAAAGACAGGGCATTGGCGAGGAAAAGGCACAGATTGTCTGAATGTCAACGTTGGTTAATCTGTATTCCTAAAAAAACAAAAACAGAGTGTGTATGCACATTATTCGACTTTCGTATCAAAGATTGTATGTGTGGTCGTCTACACTTTTCATACTGTTAGAACGTTTTATTAATTGCTCTTTTCGTTTTCAAAACTTAAAACCTATATAAAAATAGAGGACAACTGAGATACATTCCCCATTTATGAACCTCGTGAGTTATGTAGAATGTAGAATATACAAGAGAGAATCCTTCAACAGAGCCGAATTAAAACAGCAGGTAAAACACATTAACCAAACATTTTCGAATCTCGCAAGGCTTCATGGTTTCATTAGTTATTTCCTTGCCAGACTGCTAGATGCGCAGGCTTAGCTAAGCAATGCTTGACGCATATAGCATAAGACCTAGTTTCGCACGACGCGGGTCTTTAAATCTCTCATTGCGTCATGTAAACGGAACATCTAAGCACAATACGTTCCGATAGAAAATTTAAGTCATACTTCATTATCTATAGATAAATGGCAAAATTTGGCAGCCCATTCAGACTTTCAGGAACGATATTTCTGACGGGCTGACCGAGTAGGGCTAACATTAGTGGTAAGATAATTAAACGATTTTGGTAGTGTTTGTTTTTTCATCGTGAAAGCAATACTTTGTTATTAACTTTATCGATCGTCGATTATGTCTTCTGACAGTTTGGTAACCGATTACTGACCCTGAAATTCTGCTAGAAGGATTTTAACGCAAAATTGTAACTGGGCCAAAATTTGTGTCTATGTGTCGTATGAACATACAGTGGACAGTCCGGAATTGCTTACACTGAACGTTCTATATGCTGTAAACCGACGCAGTTATGTGGCCAAAGTTATGGGGGAGTTCTTTCGAATCGGCCATTAAAAAGTCGAATGTATTCTCTTGACGTTATATTTAGGTCATTTATGGTTAAATATGTTACAGGTCGATAATTGAATCATTTATTAATAAAATGTATAAATGCTTGAAATGATTTTGTTTTACTTTACATCACCTAATATAAACAGTTCAGGTCCGTCCGTCACGTTCATCGTATTCGTAGATGTACGTAGATGTACGCAGGCGTAGGTAGACATATACAGTATCAGGTAAACTAACATCTATATTTATCTTCACCTGCCCACCTGTCCACTCTCCTTGTTATGCTAATTCCCGTCTAGCGCTGACCAATCGTATGTATATAACATCAATCGTTGATGCTATGCCTTGTTGATGTTGTATTCGTACGATGAACGGCATTCTTGATATCCATTAAATATATAGTATTTAAATATATATTTGCAGATGAATTGCTTTAGTAACATAGTTTTATGTTTCTGTATGTTTTAGCCAGTTTCATTTTGTATTTTATGTAACCTGTAAGTTAGATTGATTTACCTGTGCGACCTATATTCAAGTATTCATAACATCCATCGTCGCTATTGTTATTTATGTTTACATTGTTCACATTGTCGTCAGGTAAAGATATAACATCAATCGTTGATGCTATGCCTTGTTGATGTTGTATACGTACGATGAACGGAATTCTTGATATCCATTAAATATTTAGTATTTAAATATATATTTGCAGTTAGTTGTATTTTACCTGCCGTCAGACCAGCCTAAAAGAACCAAATACTGTAACATTGGCGCCCAACGGGTGATTAAACAGCTACGCCAACAAATTCATTTGGGTCGGAACGAAATCCAAGTAACCAACACCGTAAAGCCGAAACGGAGTATTAATTAAAAAATAAATATAAATATAAAGTGGATTACCGGATGAAAATTCACGCTTCTCCTTTGCGAAAATCACGAAAAACGACGCCATGTTGTAAGTACGTTCCAGCTAACCTCACTTAAACATAGTCAGCTCCCGTATAAGCATGTTCCTCCCCCCCCCCCCCCTGCATAGGCTCTGTCATGTTCATCTGAAACCAAACTACTGTTCTTAGCTGGTCTCTATCATGATAGTCATATAACAGAGGGGGTAATCACGTGACAAACAAGATGGCGACAGGTAATTTTCGCCGTTTTATATTCCTTATTACTTTTATCAATTGTTAAAATGCCGTTCACTCTCCAGACATCAGCAAGAAAGTGATAAGCGTTTAATTCTTATTAATATTTGCTCTTTAGTCTTTACCTCGACTGTACTCGTCGCGAATTTCTTAGCGGAAGCTGTAATTTTCGTGACCCGCTTAGAAATTTCGCATGTCGAGATTTGCTTTTATGATCATCTTTCGTCAGTTATTCGTCGCCCATAGTCCGTCGACAACATTTACCTTGTAAACATTCTAGAGGCCATATTTATTGCTCAATATACCTGGACATTGATCAGAACATTGGTCCAATCGATTTCTCTGCCGATTTTAAAACTGGGTCGGGGGCGGGGGGGAGCAAAAACTATGTCACTATGTGAGCTGACATAATGCGTGTGAATATCTAGAAGTGAAATGCTTCCAATGATTATTAATCTTATACCGAACATTTGTTTTCATGATATCTCGACCGAGTTCGAAAGTGGTTCTGGTCCGTTGAAAAACATTGCCGCTAAATGGGCGGCGCGGCTTTCCTTGCACATCTAAAGAAAACTCTTTTAAACATGTTTTGCCCAATCAACGTGCAACTTGTTCGGATCATTTGTTTAAAAATACATTGACCGAGTTTGATCAGGTCCATTGAAAAACATGGCCATGATGGGTGCATGACCTTTTTCAGTATTTTGCTTTAGTGAAGCTTTGTTAATATTCAAAAAGTCCCATTCTTGTGTAATGTTTTTTTTTCAGAACATGTATTTCAATTATATTTTTGCCGAATATACAAATGAAAAACCTGAGAGCGAAGCAGTTATGTTATATGGCTTAAGTGAAACCACGTGAACACTCAATTAGTCACGTGTTTTGCCCAATCAAGATGAAAATTGCCCGGAACATGTCTTCTAATTATAAGGGCATTCCACTACGACCCGATTCCCCACGATTTGTCCCGATTTCCAATATTTTGAGGTCGGGGACATTCGTAACTCAATCGGCAAGGGTCCTAACTCATTCGTAGCTAGTCGTGGGAGAGTCGTAAGCTCCCAAAAAATCGCGGCCAGTTTTTAAACGTGTTTAAAATTTGACCAAGACCTCCAAGACTGAATTTAATCGCAGTTGACTCGAAACAGTGTCGTAGTGCGTTCTTGGGCGTCGTAATGGAATCTTAGGTACGGTTATTCGTGACTCAATCGGGGAATCGTTGATCACGTGATCTGTCTACGAATCATTTACGACTTTGTCAAGACTCTCAAGAGTTCACCCCGATTGAGTTGCGAGCCCGCTAAGATTCTCGCGATTTAGTTACGAAACAGTTACGATTTTGTAAAGAATGATAAAGAAATAATATTTTTCCATCATGTTTTGTTGTCGAATAACCCACAGTAAGGAGTATAGATGCGTAGGAATTAAATCACGAATGCGGAGCATGAGTGCTTTGATAACACGAATCTATACTCCTTACTGTGGGTTATTCGACAACAAGCCATCATAGAAAAATATTATTTCTATTCTAAAACGATTCTGATTGATTTGCTTCAATCTTTTGGACGTGAACTATATTTTTCAATACTCCACCCTTCTTAGTACAAAGTTCACTATTTAGTGACGTCATTGAATTGTACAAACATTTGACGTCGTTTTCATTCATAAATATTTTGCAAATTACGTCACTTTCATTGAGAACAACACTCATAGAAACTAAATGACGTCACATGTATTAATTCTTCTGAAAAGCTGACATGCTATAAATGTTTTCTTTATTACGTTTCTTAACAAACAAATTCTTAGCAGGCGTGGTCATGCCACTTATCACCGAATATACAATTTGTTGTTTCATTACATTTATATACGTGCTACATTTTTTACATTTCTTTAAGAGCGGGATTTAAGCACGTGCATTTTACTGCAATATTTTCTTTATTTATTCGGAACTATTTTCGAAACATTAAGCTCCGCCCATAATTTATTGCAGAATAACCCACACTTTATTTCCTTCTTTGTCTATAGAAAACAAGCCTCGTGCCGTGTTAGAATCAATATCAGTAGATATTGGCGCCGAATTCATGGGTGCGTTTGGTGAGGTCCTAGCTTAGTCGTGACCGATCTGCATCGTTTGTAGTACTGTCGCAGTAGATTTTTATACATTGTAGTGAAGTGACGACCCTATTCGCAAGACTTCAACCGAACCCCACGAATCGTCGTAACTCAATCGTACCACTGTCGTAACTAAATCGCAGACTGTCACGAGTCTTCCCGATTCAATAAATGTGAGAATCGTGGGCTTGTTTTCGTAGTGGAATAGGGCCATAATGATAGCCCACGGAGCGTATATTGACATCTAGAGTCCGTCGATAGCCGGACTGAATAAGAAAACGGCTCTAGTCCGTTGAGAAAAGATCTGTGGTGGGTGGGTAGGCAGTCAGCATTACATTGCTATCATGATTTAGAACAGCTCGGAACAGTAGTTGGGTTTCAGATGAGCATTACAGAGCCTATGGCTATTCTATTAAATGTCATGTGAAACGTGCACTTAGATGTTTAATAATTACTCAATACTTTGGATCTTATTGAACGAATCAATCAATTCGAACAACATTTTACTTTCACATGCTCTTTTGGCAATAGAATTTTCGCAGAGTAAAAAAAAACCTGAAGATTTTATGGATTCTAAGGGCAATTGTATTTGAACTATACGTCGATAAGCTGAGAATGTTTTTACTGTGATCCGAATAATGACTATAACATTGAATTACATCAAATGAGACTACAGCTACCAAAACGAAATCCTTCGTGATCTGGACGGATTCTACTGTAAAAGCTGTTATTGTTAACCTACAGGGAGATAACCGCTGAACAGAGTTTGGCAAATAAAACATGAAACACAACTTAACTTTAAACATATATTTAGCACCGTTTGCATAAATAATATCAATACATGACCATATAATTTTCAAATAATAATACAATTCACCGCAAAACGTTTGTTATCTACAAGTCACAGTGCAGCTCGATTTTTGTGCTCGCTGAAGCAGTATTTTAACCCTTATTAACCCTTTGCATGCTGGGAAATTTGTCGTCTGCAAAAATGTCGTCTGCTGAATTTCTAAAATTAGCATTTTCTTCGATTTTTTTTCAAAGAATACTATCAGAATAGCAAACAGTTTGGATCCAGATGAGACGCCACGTTCTGTGGCGTCTCATCTGGATCCAAACTGTTTGCAAAGGCCTTCACAACTCGGTTCCCGCACTGTAAGGGTTAACAGCTAAATAAAACATTGTATGATATTATATTAACATTTTATCGTACAGCAGAAACATTAATTAAAACATATACATTTCCAGTGTACACATACATTTGTTTCTTTTCACTAAAACATCAATTTAAATTTGTTAACAAATCTGTTCAAATGATTGGGTCAATGTTTCAAATGTTACTCATTGAAAGTAAGCACAAGAACTTAAAGCATCGTAAAGACAAAAAATATAATTAACCAAGTGTCCTATAATTCCTTTTAGGACAACGAAATAAAAGGAAATAGGACTAAGGATATTTATAAGCGATACTATGTCGCCATGAATAATTCAGTAAGGTATTCATTGTTCATTGAATAAAAGACGGAGGGTATGCTGTTAACAAGCAAAATAGTTGTCATTCGGATGGCATCAACTTTAGAAAAACCCAACTAATATGTAGGTACAAGCAACGCTGACCTTATCTACCTATGATAGTTGCTTTCAAATTATTAAACGGTATGCAATTTTGAAAGAATTTCATGTGTCACCTAGTTTTTACCTACATATTATTTGGTTTTCTCAAGCACATTCATAAATAGGCGAATACCCGTTTAATATGCTCTTTGATAACGAAACGAAATCGAAAATAAAGCGCAGATTTGGGGATTCTCTGTTTGGAAAACTGCGAGGAATAATGTGATGAATGTTTTTGTATTGATAAAGAATAATCGTCCAATGTGAAAACAATAACAATTGTGCTGATATTAATCAAATTGAGTATTTCATTATAATCACTATTAAGGTTACTTTACCTTCTTACAGATACAATTAAAAAATATCATTCAACAATTGGAACCCTTTACAAATCAATGTTATCTTGAACGCAACATAATTAATATACATTGTATATACACAAATTGTAAAACAATGCAATAGTTTCAAAACTTCACATTTTTTTAAACAAATACGATAATGTAAGTTGCTTATTTACTCCGCACTTGCTTCGAAACTACACACCACTCCACAACCCTTGGGTCGAAAACTGCGTCGATTGAGCCGGAATGTCATAACCACTGGGCTTCACATCCGGTGCGTAGCTGCCACCGAACGCGTGGCAGTTTCCCCAGAGGTAGAGAGGATATGCGGGAGGGGGCATCTGCGAAGCCTGAAGTCCATCACTTCTTTGGCTTCCAAACGCAGCGAACTGTGACGAATTCTGGACCGGAAACGGATGTTGAGGCAACGCCGTAGAAGCAGATCGGAAGTTTCCGGAGTTGAACGAGTGCAGTTCCGGTGAACTCGTACACTCGCTGCTTTCGGGTGACATCTCGTTCCTGGACAAAGGCGAAAGAGACTCATCGTATTTCCCTGGATACGGAAGCTGCTGCTCCTGGTGCAGATGCTGCTGAAAGTACTGCTGCTGGTAGAAGTTCGCCATGTACGGGTAGTGCCAGGCGTTCACCGGGGTGTCGACGCCGTGACTCAGAGGACGATCTGGTATCGCCACATCCGGTTTGTAAGACTTCTGGACGGTCGTCGACTGCAGAAAGTCGGAAATACCGGCGAAGATCGGATGACCGTTGTCAAGCGCGCTACCGTATCCGAAGTGCGGGTTCCCAAGAGCTTCCGGTACTGCGGGGTTCGATGTCTTCTCCTTCTTCGCACCGTTCTTAAATCTGTAGAACCAGAAAAATATTTTGTTGAAACATTAGATAACGTATGTTGCTTATTTATTGTCTTTAACAAAAAAAGTCTTGAACTGTATATGAAAGTCCAGTTTTTAAAAATAACATGTCATTTTAGTTCCCATAGACCGGTCTTTATTATTAAGTATATTACATTCCAAAACATGTAATTTCGCCGTTTTTACTGGCCATTTAATGGCAATAAGTGGTTACTAATTACACAACGAGGGCTTTATCATTATGTTCGTGGTCTAAAGAGGATTTTCTGAGATCAGTTCTGATATGAAAGGGAGATTAATGTTTGCAATAATGAGAGTGATACAGTCTTAATTATCCCAAAATACGTTTATAATAGTGTTTTACCTGTATCTGCGACGAAGGAAACTGCCGTGATCGAACATGTCCTCGTAGTCTGGGTCTATTCCCCAGTGGTGCCCCTTCATCCCTGGTTTCCGGCTAAGCTTCATGAAGCAGTCGTTCAGCGCCAAGTTGTGCCGGATGGATCCACGCCAGCCCTTCTGGTTCGCGTGCTTGGCGTAAAATGGGAACCGGTCTGGAACAATGCAAGACAGTTGACAATTTTTTGTCAATATGGGCCTATAATTTTGTCAGTATTAAATGAAGTCAACAATCGGTTAAGGGGGTATATTATTTACCGTACTTTTCAACGAACGTATTAACAATGACAAAATCTGAACAAAACATCGCCATGTATACTTTTCAAAATATATTGAGAAAATCAAATGAGTGAGAAGCCATTTTTTTATTTCCTTGTTCAAGTAAATTCAATGTTCCTTATCTGAAAAGATTTTATTCGCGAATGTTTATTGATATAAACGCATTTTAAACAAAAGTGCAGTTTGAATCAGATAGAATCGATCACGGGCTGGTTAAATGTTTTTCAAGGAATCCAAAACCAAGTAAGGCAAAACATCCTACAGCCAGAACGATAAGTAGTAAAGACAAATTAAAAAAATATTTATTTTAAATCTGTCGATGTAGTTATTTTTCAAATTTAACTTTTTTAATGATTTATTTTCTTTACGGTACATGTATTCGTAAAACGGCAAAGGTAGATCACAGATAATCCTAATTCCGATTTATTCTCAATTATTATCTGTTTGTAATTTCAAGTGTATTTATTGTAACTTTCTCGTAACTCCACATAAACAAACTAAATTAAATAAATAACAAACCTGTAATGAACTTGTAGATGTCGTTCAGGGTGCACTTCCGCTCTGGAGAGTTTGCGATCGCCATACTAATCAGCGCTATGTAACTGTACGGAGGCTTTCCGGCAGGGATCGGGCGTTTCCGTCTTCGCGCCTTCGACTTCTCCCCCGTGACGTCATCGACTACCACAGCGTCGTCTTCGTTAAGATTATTGTTGTTGTTGACGTCGTGAAGCTCGTCAAGCACGTCGTCCGAACTTCCAGAACTGTCTGAATAAAGTATTGAACATAGAAATATAACGCAATATTTGTGTTTAGGGACTTATATGAGCCGTGCTCTGTGAAAAGGGTTTAATGCATGTGCGTAAAGTGTCGTCCCAGATTAGCCTGTGCAGTCCGCACAGGCTTATCAGGGACGACACTTTCCGCCTTAAATAGATTTTTGCTAAGAAGATACTTTCTTTCAACAGAAATTCTTTACGCACATGCATTATTCCCAGTTTTCTCATAACGCGACTTATATCAGGCGAGTTTTATCGCAAGGGACGCAATGCTACTTGAGGTAAATAACGAGACTGATCCACACGTCGACACATGCAATATCGTATGTATATATGAGCCGCGTTCTGAGAAAACTGGGCATAATGCTTGTCGTCCCAGATTAGCCTTTGCAGTCCGTAAAGGCTAGTCAGGGACGACACTTTCCGCTTTTATGACATTTTTCGTTTAAATGAAGTCTCTTCTTAGCAGAAGTCCAATTTAGACAGAAAGTGTCGTCCCTGATTAGCCTGTGCGGACTGCACAGGCATATCTGGGACGACACTTAACGCACATGCATTATGCTCAATTTTCTCAGAACACGACTCATATATACATCAAGAAAAAACATACAAAGTATGTCATTATTTTCCGTCGAATTGTTCTCAATATTTTTTCATTATCTGTTTTCAAACGTTTTTGTCGCAATTTCGTTACTCACCCTGTTTCCTGGCCTTCAGTGGGAAAAAAGGCATGACGTCATTCATAAATTATTTCACTACAACTCGTTTTAACTTTTTTCAAACACAATATAAGTGAACATAACCGGTCTTAAATGTATTGCCGAAATGAGTAAATGAAAGATTAATTTCGAAATTATTTGCCTGAAACAATTGAATATCTTATTGTTTTTGTATGCTCATAAATAAAAACTGCCTGAAACAATTGAATATCTTATTGTTTTTGTATGCTCATAAATAAAAACTATTTGTTTCGAAATAAGAGGTTCGGCACATCACTATCACTTCCCTTCTGGTTTATAAGGTTGTAATGTTTAACCCTGTAACCCTGATACGCGCGATGCACTTTAAATGTCATTTATAAAACAGCAACCATAACTTATGTGTAAACAAGGGACAAAATTGTCACAAAACCAGGTTTTCATTGTGAAAAAAAAATCTGATAAAGGGAGAAAACTCAAACTGAACTTTTGAAATGACCAAAAAAATTAACCCCCTTTGTAAGTTTTTTTTTTTTTAAATCTATTTTTAGTCGTGGCGACCTTGACATTGGAGATATTGACGTGATTCTTTCGTGGGACACACCGTCCCATGATGGTGAACAAATGTGCCAAATGATTTTAAAATCTCACAATGAATGACATAGTTATGGCCAGGACAAGCTCATTTATGGCCATTTTTGACCTTTGAACTCAAAGTGTGACCTTGACCTTGGAGATATCGACGTAATTATTTCGCGCGACACACCGTCCAATGATGGTGAACAAATGTGCCAAATGATTTTAAAATCTGACGATGAACGACATAGTTATGGCTCGGACAAGCTCATTTATGGCCATTTTTGACCTTTGAACTCAAAGTGTGACCTTGACCTTGGAGATATCGACGTAATTATTTCGCGCGACACACCGTCCAATGATGGTAACAAATGCGCCAAATGATTTTAAAATCTGACAATGAACGACATAGTTATGGCCCGGACAAGCTTATTCCGCCAGCCCGCCAGCCCGCCAGCCAGCCAGCCCGCCAGCCAGCCAGCCAGCCAGCCCGCCCGCATTCGCCAATCTAATAACCAGTTTTTTCCTTCGGAAAACCTGGTTAAAAATATATGAGCACGCAACTTCAGATACTGGTTAAATCTTTCAAGCAGCAATACTTTTTAGTTGCATGTTTTTTTATAAAACGGGAATTGCTGCTACTTTCAATATTCATTATCGTCATAACATACAGAAACAACTATAGAGGTGCGAACATGTACATGCTGGTTAAAATGTTTTGCCCTCTAGCAGCAATATTTGAGTTACGTGCGACACAAGTAAAATGTTTACATATATTTCTTTGTAATATAAAAAGGGGCTATCACTTATGTCAAATACCTAAGAAACATGCATTTGTAAATTTCAGCCCTCTAGCAGTAATACTTTTTGAGTTATGCGCGACACAAGTTAAAATGTATTTTTTATGCTTTAAAAGGACACAATTTTACAACCCAATCAACAAGGGCTGTCAGAGGACAGCGCGCTCGACTATTCGAGTGCTTGACAGTATAACGTAAGCCATCATGGGGAAATTGTTCATATTCAATAATTAATTAGACGATTTTTGAAAAATAAAAAAAGGAAAAAAAATAAAAATAAAAAAAATTTTTTTTTGGGGGGGGGGGTGAGAGGGGGGGTATAATGTGGGGTGTGGTAATTTATTAGATGATGTTTAAAAAAAACACAATATTTTTTGGGGGGCGGGGGGGGGGGGTTGGGGGGGGATTCTGGGTAGGGCGTGGGGTAATGTTTGGATGGAATTCATTGTGGTATTCAGGTAAGTGTTGTTTTGTCAAAGTAATAATAAAATGTGATCATAAATAAAGAAGTTATGGCAATTTAGGCAAAATGTTCATTTATCTAAGTGTAAAAGGGGCCATAAGTATGTCAAAATGCTTGATACAGTGGTCTGCTCTTGTTTTTAGGTTGGGGTCATGTTGGTAAACAAGTATGCAACATATAAAAGAAATATGTCAAAGGATATAGGAAATATTTGGGGTAGTACGCAAACTTTAACATAGATTTATCAAAATGTTCAATTATCTAAGTGTAAAAGGGGCCATAATTATGTCAAAATGCTTGATACAGTGGTCTGCTCTTGTTTATGGGTTGGGGTCATGTTGGTTAACAAGTATGCAACATATAAAAGCAATATGTCAAAGGATATAGGAAATATTTGGGGTAGTTCGCAAACTTTAACATAGATTTATCAATAATATGCATATTCTAAGTATAAATGGGGCAATAATTATGACAAAATGCTTGATAGAGTTTTCTGCTCTTGTTTATAGGTTGGGGTCGTGTTGGTAAACAAGTATGCAAAATATGAAAGCAATATGTCAAGGGACAATGAAAATAATTGGGGTAGTACGAAAACTTTAACATTTGCACGCTAACGCTAACGCAGACGCTCACGCCGACGCCTGTGTGAGTAGGATAGCTCCACTATATACATGTATATTTCATATATAATAGACGAGCTTAAAATGTATGCGCAAGATAACATTCTGATCAATATGTTTGTTTTGTTTCAGTTTTCAACATATTAAAGTAAAAAAATAGGGGCCATAAACCGGTAATATCGAACATATCAGAACAATGCTGGCTATTTTTTTTAATTATATTAATTATTTATTATAGTTTTTTTTCTATTTTACTTTATTTGTTTAAACTTCAGCTCTCTGACAGCGTTTGTTTTAGTTACATGCAAACGCGATTCAAGTTAAGATAAATGTAAGATGTAAATTTTGCGACAAAAGAGATAATCCAGTTATTTTGAAAACAGCACAAGCAAAATATGGATGCGCGCGTCTTTAAATGTATGTTGATACATTTGCAAAGTTTCTTTCTGAATTAAACGCGACGCACATAAAATGGGATTGGCGGTAGGGCGGACGGGCGAACGGACGAAAATACGGGAGGACGGACATAAGAACGGGCGGACGGACGTAACAACAGGTGGACGGACGTATCAACAGGCGGAAGGACGGACACATTAACGGGCGGACAGACAATGACTAATGTTTCATAAAAATAAGAGAGTATTCAGTAAATGGTAAATACAAACATATAAGTTTCGTATTTATAACACCTTTACAATATATATACAAGATTTTATTTTTTTCGCGGAGAAATCAATACCGGTATTCGTAGACGCCAATCGTGGTAAATAATAATATGTGTTCTTGAAAGAACTCATTGTCCCAAGCACCACTGACACAGTATTATATTGCTGTTATTTTTCATAAGATATAAACTTAATATTTTTGGTAATTAGTAATATATTTTTGGGCGGCTATATTATAAATGGTATTATGCATGAAAATGCAAAGTTCTACTCCTTTTACTATTTTTGCTACCAGTCCTAATAATATACCTTCTTCTGCTATCCCTATAGCTGCTACAAATAACCCAACTGCTATTCCTATAACTGCTGTATTTCCCTTATACTGCTCATACTACTGCTACAGATACTTTTTGTTCTATTCTGATAACTGATACAACTATTGCATATATTGCTTCTGATCCTACTACTGCTACGACTACTCCTTCCTCTCATTCTGTTCCTATGACTGCTAAAACTATTCGTTATTATATTATATTTGACCTACTACAACTACGACTTGTTTCAACACTGTATTTTTAGCAATAGATGAAAGCATTCGGTAATTGTTTACCTAACATAATCGCCATGTCCATTAATTGAGACAAGCCACCATGTATTTACTTATAATAAAATATACTATATTTAGAACACAAAGAATAACATCTGTTGTTAACAAATTTTAACCAAAAACGTTGGTAGAATGTGTGTTTTACCAGGTATTTCGTCGCACGTAACTTTCCTGGGCATGTCCGTAAAGAACTCATCAGTCTGTCCGTCCGAACGGACCCCGTTAAACTCGCTACTCGTCAGATAAGCCCGTCTGGCTTCGCTAAGCACCGACTCCATGTCCATAGCTAGATAAGCGCGTGATGTATTACTTGTTATAACTTTTTTCAAACACAATATAAGTGAACATAACCGGTCTAAAATGTATTGCCGAAATGAGTAAATGAAAGATTAATTTCGAAATTATTTGCCTGAAACAATTGAATATCTTATTGTTTTTGTATGCTCATAAATAAAAACTATTTGTTTCGAAATAAGAGGTTCGAGACATCACTATCACTTCCCTTCTGGTTTATAAGGTTGTAATGTTTAACCCTGTAACCCTGATACGCGCGATGCACTTTAAATGTCATTTAAAAAACAGCAACCATAACTTATGTGTAAAAAATAAATGAGCACGCAACTTCGGATACTGGTTAAATCTTTCAAGCAGCAATACTTTTTAGTTGCATGTTTTTTATAAAATGGGAATTGCTGCTACTTTCAATATTCATTATCGTCATAACATACGGAAACAACTATAGAGGTGCGAACATGTACATGCTGGTAAAAATGTTTTGCCCTCTAGAAGCAATATTTGAGTTACGTGCGACACAAGTAAAATGTTTACATATATTTCTTTGTAATATAAAAAGGGGCTATCACTTATGTCAAATACCTAAGAAACATGCATTTGTAAAGTTTCAGCCCTCTAGCAGTAATACTTTTTGAGTTATGCGCGACACAAGTTAAAATGTATTTTTTATGCTTTAAAAGGACACAATTTTACAACCCAATCAACAAGGGCTGTCAGAGGACAGCGCGCTCGACTATTCGAGTGCTTGACAGTATAGCGTAAGCCATCATGGGGAAATTGTTCATATTCAATAATTAATTAGACGATTTTTTTTTTTTGGGGGGGGGGGGGGGTAGGGGGTGAGAGGGGGATATAATGTGGGGTGTGGTAATTTATTAGATGATGTTTAAAAAAAACACACAATATTTTATGGGGGCGGGGGGGGGAGGTTGGGGGGGGGGGATTCTGGGTAGGACGTGGGGTAATGTTTGGATGGAATCCATTGTGGTATTCAGGTAAGTGTTGTTTTGTCAAAGTAATAATAAAATGTGATCATAAATAAAGAAGTTATGGCAATTTAGGCAAAATGTTCATTTATCTAAGTGTAAAAGGGGCCATAATTATGTCAAAATGCTTGATACAGTGGTCTGCTCTTGTTTATAGGTTGGGGTCATGTTGGTAAACAAGTATGCAACATATAAAAGAAATATGTCAAAGGATATAGGAAATATTTGGGGTAGTACGCAAACTTTAACATAGATTTATCAAAATGTTCAATTATCTAAGTGTAAAAGGGGACATAATTATGTCAAAATGCTTGATACAGTGGTCTGCTCTTGTTTATGGGTTGGGGTCATGTTGGTTAACAAGTATGCAACATATAAAAGCAATATGTCAAATGATATAGGAAATATTTGGGGTAGTACGCAAACATAGATTTATCAATAATAATATGCATATTCTAATTATAAATGGGGCAATAATTATGACAAAATGCTTGATAGAGTTGTCTGCTCTTGTTTATAGGTTGGGGTCATGTTGGTAAACAAGTATGCAAAATATGAAAGCAATATGTCAAGGGACAATGAAAATAATTGGGGTAGTACGAAAACTTTAACATTTGCACGCTAACGCTAACGCAGACGCTCACGCCGACGCCTGTGTGAGTAGGATAGCTCCACTATATACATGTATATTTCATATATAATAGACGAGCTAAAAATGTATGCGCAAGATAACATTCTGATCAATATGTTTGTTTTGTTTCAGTTTTCAACATATTAAAGTAAAAAAAATAGGGGCCATAAACCGGTAATATCGAACATATCAGAACAATGCTGGCTATTTTTTTATATTACCGTAATTACTCTATGTTTTCGGACACTCTAAGTTTTCGGACACCCCTTTTTCTTAGCAAAAATAATTATTTTTCGTGACACACGAGTTTTCGTCCATAATTAATATCTCTAAGTTTTCGGACAGTATATTTTACTGCGCTATTTTACCAAATTTCGGTCCTGTTTTCGATATCTAATGACACTTCGATCATGGGGTTTTACAACCGGATTAACATCATAAAATGTGGCAGGTGCATGCCTGAGGGCAACGGACCATTACATTTGCATTATTGGGTAAATAACCTTGTAAACCGGTATTAAACATTGGTTTCGCCCGATAGCATAAGCGTTATGACAATTATCAGGGGTAGTGCCAATTAACAAGTTCAATTATCTACCGCAATGGTATTGCCGATTCTCAGTAAAATAGCTGTTACAAATAATAAACGCTTCAAAGTGTGATGACCGTATTGCAAGTTTTACGACCAATAAAAGGTGTAAGACAACAACTATCGGAAACGAACAAACAAAGAATTTATAGTTTGCTTTTTTATTGCGTTAATTTCATGTTCATACTAGCGAGTATCGGTACATCACATGCTCTTCTTTGAACTCGTTTGCCAAAGTACAACCTTGTAGTAACTTTCTGTCAAATAAATTAAGCATTTAAAATTATTTAAAATGCAATGCAAACATAAATGTAATTTATTCTATATGGTAGTTTACAAGCGCGTGCTATGACCGGTAGTCGTTGATACAATGGACGCTATTTTCGGACACTTCAATTTTCGACTCTAAGTTTTCGGACACCTGTATTTTGAGAATATTTTTTGTATCTAAGTTTTCGGACACGAATAAAAATAATTATTTTTAAGTGTCCGAAAACATTGAGTAATTACGGTATATTAATTATTTATTATAGTTTTTTTCTATTTTACTTTATTTGTTAAAACTTCAGCTCTCTGACAGCGTTTGTTTTAGTTACATGCAAACGCGATTCAAGTTAAGATAAGTGTAAGATGTAAATTTTGCGACAAAAGAGATAATCCAGTTATTTTGAAAACAGCACAAGCAAAATATGGATGCGCGCGTCTTTAAATGTATGTTGATACATTTGCAAAGATTCTTTCTGAATTAAACGCGACGCACATAAAATGGGATTGGCGGTAGGGCGGACGGGCGAACGGACGAAAATACGGGAGGACGGACATAAGAACGGGCGGACGGACGTAACAACAGGTGGACGGACGTAACAACAGGCGGAAGGACGGACACATTAACGGGCGGACAGACAAGCACTATTTGCCGGCGCCACCCATCCCACTAATGTTTCATAAAAATAAGAGAGTATTTAGTAAATGGTAAATACAAACATATACGTTTCGTATTTATAACACCTTTACAATATATATACAAGATTTTTTTTTTTCGCGGAGAAATCAATACCGGTATTCGTAGACGCCAATCGTGGTAAATAATAATATGTGTTCTTGAAAGAACTCATTGTCCCAAGCACCACTGACACAGTATTATATTGCTGTTATTTTTCATAAGATATAAACATAATATTTTTGGTAATAAGTAATATATTTTTGGGCGGCTAAATTATAAATGGTATTATGCATGAAAATGCAAAGTTCTACTCCTTTTACTATTTTTGCTACCAGTCCTAATAATATACCTTCTTCTGCTATCCCTATAGCTGCTACAAATAACCCCAACTGCTATTCCTATAACTGCTGTATTTCCCTTATACTGCTCACACTACTGCTTCAGATACTTTTTGTTCTATTCTGATAACTGATACAACTATTGCATATATTGCTTCTGATCCTACTACTGCTACGACTACTCCTTCCTCTCATTCTATTCCTATGACTGCTAAAACTATTCGTTATTATATTATATTTGACCTACTACAATAACGACTTGTTTCAACACTGTATTTTTAGCAATAGATGAAAGCATTCGGTAATTGTTTACCTAACATAATCGCCATGTCCATTAATTGAGACAAGCCACCATGTATTTACTTCTAATAAAATATACTACATTTAGAACACAAAGAATAACATCTGTTGTTAACAAATTTTAACCAAAAACGTTGGTAGAATGTGTGTTTTACCAGGTATTTCGTCGCACGTAACTTTCCTGGGCATGTCCGTAAAGAACTCATCAGTCTGTCCGTCCGAACGGACCCCGTTAAACTCGCTACTCGTCAGATAAGCCCGTCTGGCTTCGCTAAGCACCGACTCCATGTCCATAGCTAGATAAGCGCGTGATGTATTACTTGTAATCACAGTTCGTATTGTTAACAATAACTCACACTTAATATTTCACTGAAACAACAATTCTTTAAATTCACATTAAGTGAATAAAGTTTCCAATAAAATACCTAAAGTCCAATTTATAAACACAACGGTCAAAACATCTGTCCAACACAAACAAAATTTCGTCTAAACAAACACAATTCGAAATAACAAATGATTTAAAATCACACTTGCAAAAGCCTTATAACATCAACATGCCATGTGCGTCGGTGGTTTCGAACCTTGGCACGAATACCACGTGGAAAACGAAGCCGGTTGCTCGATTCTTCTCAACACGTCGGTGAGTTATCCGGTTACGGAAGCCACACAATCGGGGCCGTAAATCGAGCGTACTGTTTCAGACCGGATGCCTTACTATAGACAAAAGGTTATGGATTAGAGCGGCCCTTCTCAAAAGGGGTTTGAGTAATTGCCAATTTAGCTCGTCGCCACATAACGGTCAGTTGGCCATTGTTTTGTGCGAAAGGTGTTAAATTGTTACAAACAGGGATTAACTGGGTGTTAAAGACTTAGAACTGAAATTATGGATTGTTGAAACAACAAAGCGCGTGTATTAATGAAAACATACGTGTTCCCAATTTAAAATGTTCATGGCAACAAGAGATAAATGATTATTTATGTTAAATAATTACGACAATAAATGGAATGTTATTGTCGTTATTATGTATTATCATCGAAACCACTATATTATGCAATTAATATAACTTCAGTTTAAAGAAAAATATATGAGCATTCGGTGCTTTATGTACATCCTAATTTAACCACTGCCCATAATAATACACTTGTTTTAGAACACTTAAAAAGAATGAATAGTATATTGTTTGTGAAAACGCATAGCAAATTATAGATGACCAAACTTGTGAAATAATCGAAGGAGCTTATGTCCACTCTTTGGTGTATAACTTTGACTGATTTGTAAACATACTGACATGTCATATTAGAGTGTTCATTATATGATGATATAAAATCTGATTTGATTGATAAGGCAATTTATATGGTGCCTGAGTTTCAGGGTTTGAATTCTGTTGATAAAATGTCAACTTTATTCACTAATGTGTCACTAATAAGAAGTTGTGCCAAAACCTGCTATCTGATTTTACAAAGAAGAAATTTTTATATATGTAAACAAGATCTTAATTGGTTTTATTTTATGGCGAGATATGGCATGGCAAAATGCCTTTACTTAACATTTGGTTTTACTATAATTCAATAGACATATGTAATTAAGGCCTTAAGTTTTAATATAGTGGAGAACGATGACATGACATAGTCCACATCTATATAAACATACATATATACATATGTTTTATACTTATATTATGATGTGTTTTGTGCAAGTTGTGCCAAGCAGTAAACATTTCTCTATGTTTGTGTGTCTGGCTTTTTGAGCGCTTGTGTCGGGGCTGCTTAGTAGATGACACAATTTGTGCAACGCTACCATATCTTATAGTTCAGAATGCTGAGCGGCAATACATGTGTTTTATGATACTATTGTAAAGGTCCGTAATGTGTAATATTGTGTTGATGAGATGTAAATTAACAATTAATCTCATATTTAGTGAATGTGTGTTGATATTTCTAAAACAAGGACAATGCAGTATACCATAACCTACTGTAATTCATAAAAATAGTAAACTGTAGAAGCTCAAAACAAATTTTACCGTTTGTATATTACTGGAAGATCATACATGTGTTATTCATCTGTTGATTAAGTAAATTTGAATACGTTAAAAATGCTATATGTGATCGCGTTCTATATGCGAACGTAAAATACAAAACAATACATAAAAACTCCTTAACCTTCCGGTCTCAGCGGACGCCATGGATGTTCTTTTTCTTTGTTTGTTTAAATGTTAGTGTCAAATATACGTTCTTAATAGTTTACCTTTCAAATGTCAGAAGGGGAAATGTCTGCCGTGTTAATTTGAGTGAAGGGGCAAATGTCCACCTTGAGAAATTGAGTGAAGGGGCAAATGTCCACATTGAGAATTTTAGTGAAGGGGCAAATGTCCGTTTAGTCCCGATTTCATGAAGGGGCAAATGTCCGAAGGGGAAAATGTCCGTATACCAAATTTTCAGGGTGGAAAATTTGAGTGGGTGCAATTATCCTGGTCGACAAATTTAGTAGGTGCCGATTGTCCGGGCATGCACATGAACGCAGGGAGCCGATTGTCCGGGTGCCATTGTCCGGATACCATTAAATTACACGAAGCAAAAGTTAAAAAATAAATAGAATGTACTCATTTAAATGTTCACATGACATATACTGCAAAACTGATAATAAAACCGAGTACGATGTAAAGATCCTAAGTGATTAAGCAGCTTCGATCATCACAGCGGTCTGCGTCCTCCTGAATGGCGAGATTTTTGTTGATTATCACACATATCATAGAATAAAACTCATAGACCGTCAATACCGGATGATCAATGACAACAACGTCTCTGCGTTCTCAAGAGACATCTAATTTATCACGTCGAGTTAGGTTCTGTCACATTTTATTTTGACGGCGGTACGCAATAGTTACAGTTTATTTAGGTCGTATTTGGGCTGCTGCTTAAATGCAGGCAGCCTCAGATTAAACATACATGCCTTGGTATTTCGCACATTCTTGTAGATCTGACTTCTGGAGCAGCGCGGTACCACCACACCCTCCCCGGAGAACGAATATCAAAGTTCTGTTTGTATATCAAACTGATTATTGCACAGGTACATGCAGCTATTTTATGGTATGATTCAGAATGATTACACAAAAATTTTACCAAGTATTGTTAACATTTTCCCGATGATCATCATTAAATAATACGGATGTATGGATTAAGTTCGTATTTGGTTCAAGGAGCTTATGTCCACTCTTTGGCGTATAGTACTGATAGTGTAGTATAGATAGTATAGTGTAATAGTAGTACTGATATGGCTGATGACTAAATGATTTGTGCACAAACTCGACCTAAGGTCTGTCAAAAGAATGCAAATCTTTTTTTCTCACACTAACACATGTAAGAGTTTAGTTTTCTAAGTTTCAATATGCTTGATTCCTACTGAACCAACCTAACTACTTTGTTTATTATGGAGGTGTTCGTAGTATACATGAACCATACTCTTTTTTCCAATGTGTTTTATAGTGTGGTAGGAGTGCGCTTTGAATCCATCTGCAGATAAACAAAATGTGTCTCCAACTATTCCTGATAAAAGCTCCTTACCCTAGCCAGGGCTTGAACTGTTCTCTCCACCTTCATGGGCGATATACTTTAACGACCACGAAGTTAATTTATAAAATATATATTTGAGATATTTTAATCAGCGTTATTTGTGTTTTGTGTTTAATGTTGATATGTCGTCGGATAGCTTTTGTAGTTAAACAAAAAACAACAACTTTATCTGTTTCAGAATATAAACAGATATTCCAGGAATCACAAAAGTGTAAGGCAGATATTTGAATCACAAAAGTGCTAGGCAGATATTTAATCACCTTTCACCTCGACCTGTATCTCTGGGACATGGCGTTGCAAGCGACACATTGTCAGGGCATTCATTACAATAACCCGAAGTAATAATACAATACTCCTAGGGATTAACAAGTCACAAAGCGGAAAAGTACCCAGGGTAGTTTGTACAGAGTGACTCTAACACCCACAGCGGCGGGTTTATGCAACAATTGTATGCTTCTTGGGGATGCATGAACCCGTTGAAATGCTAGTTCTATGCATCTTAATACTGTTTATTCGTTAGGCCTTTTTTGACGGTTGACTGGATATATGTTTATCGAATTATTTTTTTCTTTGACATGTAATAAAAAAGTCGTACTGTTATAATGATATGTTTTTAATTTTATGTTGTTGTGTTTTTAATTATTAAAAGTAAATTAATACGTATTATATTTTGGTGTGATAAAATGCCACTTATGAAATGTTTTGAAAGTGTAGAACATTTACACTGCGCAAACGGGATGTAATCTTAATATTACCACAGTATCCCCCCTCCCCCCTTAAGTTTGTGATATTGTGATAGTATTGTAATTCAACGTCGACGTTGCAGTAGCTATCATTTTTCATATACTATAATGAACTCACGTCAAATCTTCGCTTGAGTTAGCATGATGAAGCGAACATCTTCAATACATTTGTCATCGATGTTGAATAATGTGTGTATAACCTTATAATAATGTTTAATTTTTGATAGAACATAATAGAAAAACTCGCTTATATTATAATTTGCCAAATGACAAGTTTTTAAACCCATGTGCCTCTGTATCACGTTGAAAATCTTGCCATTCAGACAACTCGTTAATCTTTCAAAACATCCGTTTGAAATCACATTGTACATCTTAATGTCATCTTAATGTCATATGGAAAAAAAAATGCTTTTTAGAAGAGAAAATAGGGTCTTCCTTATAATTATAATTGAATTATTTGTGCTTCGCAGTTAAAATTTGCAACATGCAACTTTCAAAACAAGTACTTTTTTGTACACATAATAAAAGCCGCTATGTATCTTAAAATGAATGTTAATGTGTCACATTACAATTAAACAGTGACTGTATTTGAAATGGATCTTCCCTCACGTTTCCGTGAAAATGAATGAATCGTGAGAGAGGTAAATCGCCTATTGAGATAAGGACAGTGTTATCTATACATAAGTTTGGAATGGGCATAATTTAACCAGCAATGCCGTTTGATGTTCAAACAAGGTGAGCAGTTTTATTGCGAAATACTTGTTTTCATTTCAATATTGCAAGTTATGTGCGATTGCAAAAGTGTCACAATGTCTACCTAATAGATGCGATATTTTAAATAATTCAAAAAGTAAACCCATGGACTTACACGTTTAGATTGACATGGCGTTTTACTTTAAAAGGCATTTTATGAGCGCTCATTTTGCTTAACATGACACATTACATATTTTATTTTATGTAGCATATTTAAATGTCATATTTTTTATATTATCAATTATTTCTTATATTCTTTGTGTTGTCAATGTTTAAATTAGTGTACAGAACAGTTTAATTTATGTATAATTGACAATTTACTATATGATGATTTAGCAAAAACATTTATTCTGATATCAAATGCTTTAATAAATGTCTGTGTTGGAACGTTTTCAATAAACAATGCCCTATAAATAAATTTTTACAGTATTTTGTTTCAAGTAGCAATATGAAATATATGATATTTTCACCATGATTAATACATTTAGTAATTTTGTTTATGTTGAAAAAAAACCTGATACGTTTACTCCCACTGCAGCTTAGATTGATAAGCTTTCTGTCCCTGCAGTTGATTTGATTAGTTTTTAAATAATTATCATATCAAATAAAGTATCGATCCGAAGAGGCATATCAAACGAAAAATGTAATAAATAGATATAGGTTCTCTAAGCGGTATTTAGCTTTGGAAAAGGCCTGCCGGTGGATCAAAAGAGGCGTAGTGTGACGCAGCACTGATAAGGCCTGGATACATACTGAGTCAGATTTAAAAAAAAAAAGTTGCAAGTCACACATATACATTGCGAAAGCACAAACAAGAAATTACTCGTTAATCTTCTGTAACTACAGGTGCGATTGATAAGCTGGCTGTCACTTCAGTTGGAACTGATAAGCTAACTGCCACTGAAGCTCAGATTTATAGTTTAACAGTCACTGTCATTGAGATTTATTAACTTACTGTCACTGAAGCTGAGATTGTTAAGCTTAATGTCACTATAGCTGAGATTGATAAGCTTTCTGTCACTGCAGCTGAGATTGATGAGCTTATGTCTATGTAGCTGAGATTGATAAGCTTGTTGTCACTACAGCTGAGAGTGATAAGCTTGCTGTCACTACAGCTGAGTGTGATAAGCTTTCTGTCACTGCAGCTGAGATTGATGAGCTTATGTCTATGTAGCTGAGATTGATAAGCTTGCTGTCACTACAGCTGAGATTGATTAGCTTACTGTCACTACAGCTGAGAGTGATAAGCTTTCTGTCACTGCAGCTGAGATTGATAAGCTTACTGTCACTACAGCTGAGATTGATAAGCTTACTGTCACTGCAGCTGAGATTGATAAGCTAACTGTCAATGAAGCTGAGATTGATAAGCTTACTATCACTACAGCTGAGATTGATAAGCATTCAGTCACTACAGCTGAGATTGATAAGCTTAATGTCACTAATGCTGAGATTCATAAGCTTACTTTCACTGCAGCTGAGATTGATAAGCTTACTGTCACTGCAGCTGAGATCGATAAGCTTACTGTCACTTAAGCTGAGATTGATAAGCTTACTGTCACTGCAGCTGAGATTGATAAGCTAACTGTCACTGCAGCTGAGATTGATAAGCTTACTGTCACTTCAGTTGAGATTGATAAGCTTATTGTCACTACAGCTGAGATTTAAAAGCTTAATGACACTTCAGCTGAGATTGATACGCTTTCTGTCACTGCAGCTGAGATTGATAAGCTTACTGTCACAGCAGCTGAGAGTGATAAGCTTAATGTCACTGCAGCTGAGATTGATAATCTTACTGTCATTTCAGCTGAGATTGATAAGCTTACTGTCACTACAGCTGAGATGGATAAGCTTTCTGTCACTGCAGCTGGGATTGATAAGCTTACTGTCACTACAGCTGGAATTGATAAGTTTACTGTCTCTACAAATAAGATTCATAAGCTTACTGTCACTTCAGCTGAGATTGATAAGCTTACTGTCACTTCAGCTGGGATTGATAAGATTACTGTCACTGCAGCTGAGATTGATAAGCTTGATGTCGATTCAGCTAAGATTGATGAGCTTACTGTCAGTACAGCTGAGAGTGATAAGCTTGTTGTCACTGCAGCTGAGATTGATAAGCTTACTGTCACTTCAGCTGGGATTGATAAGCTTTCTGTCACTGCAGCTGAGATTGATAAGCTTGATGTCCCTTCAGCTGAAATTGATGAGCGTACTGTCACTACAGCTGAGAGTGATAAGATTGCTGTCATTGTAGCTGAGATTGATAAGCTTACTGGCATTACAGCTGAGATTTATAAGCTTATTGTCACTACAGCTGAGATTGATAATCTTGCTGTCACTTAAGCTGAGATTGATAACCTTACTGTCACTTCAGGTGAAATTGATAAGCTTACTGTCACTCAAGCTGATATTGATAAGCTTACTGTCACTTAAGCTGAGATGGATTAGCTTACTGTTACTACAGCTGAGATTGATGAACTTACTGTCACTACAGCTGAGATTGATACGCTTACTGTCACTGAAGATGAGGTTGATAAGCTTACTGTCACTATAGCTGATATTGATTAGCTTACTGTCGCTACAGCTGAGATTGTTAAGCTTACTGTCACCACAGCTGAGATTAGTAAGCTTTCTGTAACTACAGCTGAGATTGATAAGCTTTGTGTCACTACAGCTACGATTGATAAGCTTTCTTTCAGTGCAGCTGAGATTGATAAGCTTAACGTCACTTCAGCTGGAATTGATAAGCTTTCTGTCACTGCAGCTGAGATTGATAAACGTACTGCCACTGAAGCTGAGATTGATAAGCTTATTGTCACTACAGCTGAGATTGAAAAGCTTACTGTCAATGTAGCTGAGATTGATAAGCTTGCTGTCACTACAGCTGAGATTGATAAGCTTGCTGTCACTACAGCTGAGATTGATAAGCTTGCTGTCACTACAGCTGAGATTGATAAGCTTACTGTAACTACAGCTGAGATTGATAAGCTTACTGTCACTGAAGCTGATATTGATAAGCTTAATGTCACTACAGCTTTGATTGATAATTTTTTTGTCACTGCAACTGAGATTGATAAGCTTACTCCTAATGTAGCTGAGATTGATAAGCTTGCTGTCACTACAGCTGAGAGTGATAAGCTTGCTGTCACTACAGCTGAGAGTGATAAGCTATCTGTCACTGCAGCTGAGATTGATAAGCTTACTGTCAATGTAGCTGAGATTGATAAGCTTGCTGTCACTACAGCTGAGAGTGCTAAGCTTGCTGTCACTACAGCTGAGAGTGATTAGCTTACTGTTACTACAGCTGAGATTTATAAGCTTACTGTTACTACAGCTGAGATTTATAAGCTTAATATCACTACAGCTGAGATTGATAAGCTTTCTTTCACTACAGCTGAGATTGATAATCTTACTGTCACTGCAGCTGAGATTGATAAGCTTACTGTCACTGCATCTGAGATTGATAAGCTTACTGTCACTGCTGCTGATATTTAAAAGCTTACTGTCACTACAGCTGAAATTGATAAGCTTACTGTCACTGCAGCTGAGATTGATAAGCTCACTGTCACTGCAGCTGAGATTGATAAGCTTACTGTCACTGCTGCTGATATTTAAAAGCTTACTGTCACTACAGCTGAAATTGATAAGCTTACTGTCACTTCAGTTGAGATTGATAAGCTTACTGTCACTTAAGCTGATATTGATAAGCTTACTGTCACTTAAGCTGAGATTGACAAGCTTACAGTCACTACAGCTGAGATTGATAAGCTTACTGTCACTACAGCTGATATTTATAAGCTTAATGTCACTTCAGCTGAGATTGATAAGGTTACTGTCACTTCAGCTGAGATTGATAAGCTTGCTGTCACTGCAGCTGAGATTGCTAATCATCATATAGTTTAACTGTCACTGCAGCTGATATTGATAAGCTTACTGTCACTGTAGCTGAGTTTGATAAGCTAACTGTCACTACAGCTGAGATTAATAAGCTTACTGTCACTGCAGATGAGCTTGATAAGCTTACTGTCACTATAGCTGAAATTGATAAGCTTGCTGTCACTACAGCTGAGATTGATAAGCTTGCTGTCACTACAGCTGAGATTGATAAGCTTGCTGTCACTACAGCTGAGATTGATAAGCTTGCTGTCACTACAGCTGAGATTGATAAGCTTGCTGTCACTACAGATGAGATTGATAAGCTTGCTGTCACTACAGCTGAGATTGATAAGCTTACTGTAACTACAGCTGAGATTGATAAGCTTTCTGTCACTGAAGCTGAGATTGATAAGCTTAATGTCACTACAGCTGAGATTGATAATTTTTTTGTCACTGCAACTGAGATTGATAAGCTTACTCTCAATGTAGCTGAGATTGATAAGCTTGCTGTCACTACAGCTGAGAGTGAAAGCTTTCTGTCACTACAGCTGAGAGTGATAAGCTATCTGTCACGGCAGCTGAGATTGATAAGCTTACTGTCAATGTAGCTGAGATTGATAAGCTTGCTGTCACTACAGCTGAGAGTGATAAGCTTGCTGTCACTACAGCTGAGAGTGATCATTTGTCACTACAGATGAGATTGATAAGCTTTCTGTCACTGTAGCTGAGATTGATGAGCTTACTGTCATTTCAGCTGATATTGATAAGCTTACTGCCACTACATCTTAGATTGATAAGCTTACTGCCACATCAGCTGAGATTGATTAGCTTACTGTCACTGCAACTGAGATTGATTATCTTACTGTCACTTCAGCTGAGATTGATAAGCTTACTGTCACTAGAGCTGAGATTGATAAGCTTTATGTCACTGCAGCTGGGATTGATAAGCTTACTGTCACTACAGCTGGAATTGATAAGTTTACTGTGACTACAGCTGAGATTGATAAGCTTACTGTCACTTAAGCTGAGATTAATAACCTAATTGTAACTTCAGCTGGGATTGATAACCTTACTGTCACTGCAGCTGAGATTGATAAGCTTGATGTCACTACAGCTGAGAGTGATAAGCTTGCTGTCACTGCATCTGTGATTGATAAACATACTATCACTACAGCTGAGATTGATAAGCTTTCTTTCACTACAGCTGAGATTGATAATCTTACTGTCACTGCAGCTGAGATTGATAAGCTTACTGTCACTAAAGCTGAGATTGATAAGCTTAATGTCACTGCTGCTGAGATTGATAAGCTTACTGTCACTGCTGCTGATATTGAAAAGCTTACGGTCACTACAGCTGAAATTGATAAGCTTACTGTCACTTCAGTTGAGATTGATAAGCTTACTGTCACTTAAGCTGATATTGATAAGCTTACTGTCACTTAAGCTGAGATTGACAAGCTGACAGTCACTACAGCTGAGATTGATAAGCTTACTGTCACTACAGCTGATATTTATTAGCTTAATGTCACTTCAGCTGAGATTGATATGGTTACTGTCACTTCAGCTGAGATTGATAAGCTTGCTGTCACTGCAGCTGAGATTGATAATCATCATATAGTTTAACTGTCACTGCAGCTGATATTGATAAGCTTACTGTCACTGTAGCTGAGTTTGATGAGCTTACTGTCACTTCAGCTGAGATTGATAAGCTTACTGTCACTGCTGATGAGGTTGATAAGCTTACTGTCACTATAGCTGAAATTGATAAGCTTACTGTCGCTACAGCTGAGATTGATAAGCTTTCTGTCACTGTAGCTGAGATTGATAAGCTAACTGTCACTACAGCTGAGATTGATAAGCTTTCTGTCACTACATCTGAGATTGATAAGCTTACTGTCACTTCAGCTGAGATTGATAAGCTTATTGTCACTGCAACTGAGATTGATAATCTTACTGTCACTTCAGTTGAGATTGATAGCTTTCTGTCACTACAGCTGAGATTGATACGCTTTCTGTCACTGCAGTTGGGATTGATAAGCTTACTGTCACTACAGCTGGAATAGATAAGTTTACTGTCACTACAAATGAGATTGATAAGCTTACTGTCACTTCAGCTGGGATTGATAAGCTTACTGTCACTGCAGCTGAGATGTGTAAGCTTACTGTCACAACAGCTGAGATTGATAAGCTTACTGTTACTACAGCTGAGATTTATAAGCTAACTGTCACCGCAGCTGAGATTGATAAGCTTACTGTCACTGTAGCTGAGATTGATAAGCTTACTGTCACTACATCTGAGATTGATAAGCTAAATGTTACTGAAGCTGAGATTGATTGGCTTTCTGTCACTGCAGCTGAGATTGATATACTTACTGTCACTACAGCTGGAATTGATAAGTTAACTGTCACTTCAACTGAGATTGATAAGCTTACTGTCAATGTAGCTGAGATTGATAAAGCTTGCTGTCACGAAAGCTGAGATTGATAAGCTTGCTGTCACTACAGATAAATTGATAAGCTTACTGTCACTGCATCTGAGATTGATCAGATTACTATCACTACAGCTGAGATGGATAAGCTTTCTGTCACTACAGCTGAAATTGATAAGTTTACTGTCACTGCAGCAGAGATTGATAAGCTTACTGTCACTGCAGCTGAGATTGATAAACTTACTGTCGCTGCAGCTGAGATTGATAAGCTTACTGTCACTGCAGCTGAGATTGATAAGCTTACTGTCACTGCAGCAGAGATTGATAAGCTTACTGTCACTGCAGCTGAGATTGATAAGCTTACTGTCACTGAAGCTGAGATTGATCAGCTTTCTGTCACTACAGCTGGGATTGATAAGCTTACTGTCACTACAGCTGGAATTGATAAGTTGACTGTCACTTCAACTGAGATTGATAAGCTTACTGTCACTACAGCTGGAATTGATAAGTTGACTGTCACTTCAACTGAGATTGATAAGCTTGCTTTAACTACAGATGAAATTGATAAGCTTACTGTCACTGTAGCTGAGATTGATAAGCTTACTGTCACTACAGCTGAGATTGATAAGCTTTCTGTCACTACAGCTCAAATTGATAAGCTTACTGTCACTGTAGCTGAGATTGATAAGCTTACTGTCACTGCAACTGAGATTGATAAGCTTGATGTCACTGCAGCTGAGATTGATAAGCTTGATGTCACTGCAGCTGAGATTGATAAGCTTACTGTCACTGCAGCTGAGATTGATAAGCTTACTGTCACTTCAGTTGAGATTGATAAGCTTACTGTCACTTAAGCTGAGATTGATAAGCTTACTGTCACGTAAGCTGAGCTTGATAAGCTTACTGTCACTACAGCTAAGATTGATAAGCTTACTGTCACTACAGCTGAAATTTATAAGCTTAATGTCACTTCAGCTGAGATTGATAAGCTTACTGTCACTGCAGCTGAGATTGATATGCTTACTGTCACTTCAGTTGGAACTGATACGTTTACTGTCACTTCAACTGAGATTTATAAGCTTAATGTCAATGTAGCTGATATTGATAAGCTTGCTGTCACTAAAGCAGAGATTGATATGCTTGCTGTCACTACTGATGAAATTGATAAGCTTACTGTCACTGCATCTGAGATTGATAAGCTTACTGTCACTACAGCTGAGATTGATAAGCTTACTGTCACTACAGCTGAGATTGATAAGCATACTGTCACTGCAGCTGAGATTGATAAGCTTAATGTCACTGCAGCTGAGATTGATACGCTTGATGTCACTGCAGCTGAGATTGATAAGCTTACTGTCACAGCAGCTGAGATCGATAAGCTTACTGTCACTGCAGCTGAGATTGATAAGCTTACTGTCATTGCAGCTGAGATTGATAAGCTTACTGTCACTGCAGCTGAGATTGATAAGATTACTGTCACTGCAGTTGAGATTGAACAGCTTACTGTCACTTAAGCTGAGATTGATAATCTTACTGTCACTTAAGCTGAGATTGATAAGCTTACTGTCACAACAGCTGAGATTGATAAGCTTATTGTCAATACAGCTGGAATTGATAAGTTTACTGTCACTGCAAATGAGATTGATAAGCTTACTGTCACAACAGCTGAGATTGATAAGCTTACTGGCATTACAGCTGAGATTTATAAGCTTAATGTCACTTTAGCTGAGATTCATAACCTTTCTGTCACTGCAGCTGAGATTGATAAGCTTACTTTCACTGCAGCTGAGATTGATAATCTTACTGTCACTTCAGCTGAGATTGATAAGCTTACTGTCACTACTGCTGAGATTGATAAGCTTTCTGTTACTGCAGCTGGAATTGATAAGCTTACTGTCACTAAAGCTGGAATTGATAAGTTTACTGTCACTACAAATGAGATTGATAAGCTTACTGTCACTTTAGTTGAGATTGATAAGCTTACTGTCACTTAAAGTGGGATTGATAAGCTTACTGTCACTGCAGCTGAGATTGATAAGCTTGATGTCACTTCAGCTGAGATAAATGAGCTTACTGTCAGTACAGCTGAGAGTGATAAGCTTGCTGTCACTGCAGCTGAGATTGATAAGCTTACTGTCTCTATAGCTGAGATTGATAAGCTTACTCTCACTGTAGCTGAGATTTATAAGCTTACTGTCACTGAAGCTGAGATTGATAAGCTTACTGTCTCTACAGCTGAGATTGATAAGCTTACTGTCACTACAGCTGAGATTGATAAGCTTACTGTCACCGCAGCTGAGATTGATAAGCTTACTGTCACTGCAGCTGTGATTGATAAGTTTACTGTCACTTCAGATGAGATTAATAAGCTTAATGTCACTTCAGCTGAGATTGGGAAGCTTACTGTCACTGTGGCTGAGATTGATGAGCTTACTGTCAGTTCAGCTGGGAGTGACAAGCTTGCTGTCACTGCAGCTGAGATTGATAAGCTTGCTGTCACTGCAGCTGAGATTGATAAGCTTACTGTCACTGCAGCTGAGATTGATAACCTTGATGTCCCTTCAGCTGAAATTGATGAGCTTACTGTCACTACAGCTTAGAGTTATAAGCTTGCTGTCATTGTAGCTGAGATTGATAAGCTTACTGGCATTACAGCTGAGATTTATAAGCTTAATGTCACTAATGCTGAGATTGATAAGCTTACTGTCACTACAGCTGGGATTGATAAGCTTACTGTCACTGCAGCTGGGATTGATAAGCTTACTGTCTCTACAGCTGAAATTGATAAGCTTACCGTCACTAAAGCTGAGATTGATAAGCTTACTGTCACTACTGCTGAGATTGATAAGATTGGTGTCACTACAGCTAAGATTGATAAGCTTGCTGTCACTGCAGCTGAGATTGATAAGCTTACTGTCTCTGAAGCTGAGATTGATAAGCTAACTGTCACTGTAGCTGAGATTTATAAGCTTACTGTCACTGAAGCTGAGATTGATAAGCTTACTGTCTCTACAGCTGAGATTGATAAGCTTACTGTCACTGCATCTGAGATTTATAAGCTTACTGTCACCGCAGTTGAGATTGATAAGCTTACTGTCACTGCAGCTGTGATTGATAAGCTTACCGTCACTTCAGATGAGATTAATAAGCTTACTGTCTCTACAGCTGAGATTGATAAGCTTACTGGCACTGCATCTGAGATTGATAAGCTTACTGTCACTGCATCTGAGATTGATAAGTTTACTGTCTCTACATTTGAGATTGATAAGCTTAATGCTAACAAAGCTGATATTATTATCGTAGTTTTAATCTTATTTATTTTAGTTCGAGTGCATCAAAAGCCTAAGGCTTATTGAAACGCGCTCGAGACCGTTTCCTGGGTAGAACCAGTACTTTATGTCTTCTTGCGGGAATTCTGCAGAACATTCCAACATCAGACATTTATTATATGTGTCGAAATAAACTTTATACGAATATTATTTCTTGAATCCAATGGTTTTACGCTTTGTTTAAACAATCGATCGTTTGTTAATTAAATGAAACAAATAAATGTCTTTTCAGTTAACGATGCTGTTCCTAGCCCTATTTGTACATTATTGGGCATCCCTACGAGAAACGAAAGCCCAGACTACGTTCTGCACCCTGCATGACTCCACGCCTGTATACAGTAGTCCACATTTAAAAGCGCCTGTGTCCATTGCACTCGCTAAAGACACCTGTTTCATTGGCGATGTTCTTGGGGACTGGGTTAGAAATTTAGAAATTAAGGTAAAGTACCATTCGAAAAGGGGTTTATCTTAATCAGCGGAGAAAATCGAAACATGTAACATGAAAACAAATGCAAGTTTAGAAATTAATAAACAGCTTGTGTGTATGAATTACTTATACTAATTATTTAGGATGAATAAATTACTTCCCGAAAGATATAGTCCATAATTTAAGTATACAACAGGAGAAATCCGAAAAAGTAGCATTGCAATAGAAGGGTCGGGTATTTCTGGTTCGGAAATGCAACACACACATACCAGTACTTACCGGCATTGTTTATCCAGTTCGCTGACCCGTTAAGAAAGTTGAGGCTCTGATAATTAATGACTCAAATTATTTTGTATTTGTAACATACGGATGGTTTTGCAGGATAGTATTCTTTATCAGCCAGGAATTACACAGGCTTCGCGTTGGAGCATTTTGCGCATTTAAAGGTTTATTATTTAATAACGTTAACATAAATATGTCCTTATCACACACCAGTTATGTTTTTTAAACGTGAATTTAAAGTCAAATGTCTTGTAGTTATTACCGTTGGAATATTTCCCAAATTATGTAAGTGCACAATCACAAAATGATTTACTAGAGTTCCGATAGTATGCCTTGCTATGTCAATGCAGAACAGTCATTGATGAAATCTGGCTAACAGGTGTGGGAACTTGAACCAGATGTAGTTGCGGGATTTAGTTTTATACTTCAAGATTTTGAAAAAAGTGAAACGGTTAATTAACTCAACAATGAAATGTCCGAGCCAAGCCAAATTGTTTAATCATGTATTTTCTGGTACCCGTTGTTTAAAAAAAACTGTACTGCCAATGTGTTCACGTGTTATTTTACATAACGGATTACAACAAGTAATACCATTACATATTGCTCGATAGATAATTATTCTATTGTTGTAGCAATCCAAACTATATTTTACCAATTACAGAAAGGATTCATTCATGTGCAGACTATTTACAAAACTGGAACACAGCCAAACTATTTTCACCAAAGAACACACACAGGTTTGCTGAAAAGACTTGATAAATAATTGTATAATTTTATTTTTATGTTTTGAAGGCTACTTGGTCACAACTCCTTTACTGTTTTAACAATAGTAGTATACAGTAGCATATTGATACCGTTTATTTCTCCAATAACGTTTATGGATAAATAAAAAAAATACAAATAGTCCGAGCTTAAAAGAGATCAGCGTGCTCATGGTGATCTTTTGGGATACCGGGATGCCCGTCTTCGGCCCGTATATGCAGCCGTTAAATGTTTCTACAAGCAGTATCACATATTGATCCGCTGAGCAGATTTCGATGTTTCTTGGGTTGTCCTCTAAAAATGGTTAAAATCGCCTAAGCTTGTTGATTAGTTGGGTAACGTATAACACATCTTTTTACTTGAGGTATTATATTAATTTCAAAGTGTACGTTTAAGAGCAATCAGTATCAGCATGGACATCGACACTATGTAGTATGTTTGTCCATCTAGAAGTAAGACACCCCGTGTTTGGCAAGCCAAATCTGCATCTGTCTATTTAAACCCCATATGTGTTTAAAAACAACGTCGACGTGTTACTTTTTTGTCTTGCGAAATAGATACATAAGTACGATATAAGCACTCTGCCATGTTGTTTCCAGGTGTTTTAGCAGCTGATGCTTCTCATGAACCGACGGCGCGGTCTCGGGGATTTAATAAAGGCAATGAGGCTATAATAGAGAAACCAAGTCATCCTGAAGAAAAACGATTCTTACTCGGTTTATTTATTTCGAATGAGTAAAGATATATCTTTTTTCATAGTAGTCCAAATGGAAGTAGAACGCATTTAAAAAGTATAGGTTCAATATTTATGCTACGCTAAAAAAAACATTGAATGCAAAGACGTAAGTTCAGACATGTTGACAATTTATAACCTAGCGTACTTTGTAATATTATAGTTATGATTCATTTTCTTCGTGGATCCGTGAAACAAGTTTTATTATTAATATAGGAATTCTATTAAAAATGGTGAGCAAACACGGATACAGTGTAGCTCATGACCTGAATGTTATTGAAATCAAAGGAACATGGGTAGAGTGGAGCTCATGGTCTGAATGTGACAATTCTGCTTAATTATGGCCAATCAGTTCATGTTTGGGTTAAAACTGTTAGAACCGAAAAAAAATGAATATATATATATAAGTGAAAGTATGATTTTTTTAAAAGGAATCCGCTTTGAACATATATTTCAATACAAAAAGATTAATTTAAGCATACTAATTTAAATACCTGCAATATCGTGTCATATTTAGTATGCGTTGTATGAGTCTAGGAGATGGTGGCTACTCTGACTGGCAGCAATGGACCGCGTGCTCTGCAACGTGTGATGGAGGATTCATGTACCGCACCCGTTACTGTGACCAGCCACGCCCCCAGGCCGGGGGTAATGACTGCGGTATCCTTGGGAAGAGCACAGAGGCATTGATCTGCAATATAGAAACGTGTCCTGGTAGACAATAGTTTAGATAAATGTATTTATTATCGTTGTGTGAACGAATAAACTGGTTATACAGGTTTTTGAAGGTGATATATGTCCAATGGTGCGGAAATCAAGATTTCCTCGTGCACAGATTTGTAGGTTTAGTCATTCGACAGGCAAGCAGGGTAGAGCGAAGACTTGATTTAAATCGTTTTATTTATTTTCTCAACCACATTTAATTGTGAAATTTGATTTATTTTTGTGTCGTATTGGCGTTGGCAATTTATTAATTAAACAGTCAGGATGAGAGGAGAGATCGCTTCGCCGGCGGGGACAGGGCAGGCACAGTTAATGGACACACGTAGCGACCACGTGGTAGCGGTCAAGAAGGTAGGCCCTCGGGGATAGAGGAGAATTGTTTGACGTGTTTGGTTTACATATAATACGCATATTGTGAAGAAAAGTATAATTTCTCACGTTTTTCTCTTGTAAAATGTTTAAAGAGGCATGTCCTTTTTTTCGGAAAATCATTGGTGCCAATCCTGATATAATTGACTGTATTGTCGGCGATTACGCATTACCATTCTTACAATTACCTGAAAAATGTGTATCTGGAAATAACCAATCAGCTTTAAAGCAGATAGATTAGCAGATGTTAACGAGTCGGTGCAGGATATGTAAAATAATGGCTGTATTGAAGAATTAAAAGACATCCTCATGTTGTTAGTCAATCAAGTGTAGCCGTGAATTTAGCCGGAAGCTGGATTTGTGATCAATGAGGACAAGTCAATATAAGTACCAGTTCAGAGGCTAGAATGGGTAGGATTAATCTGGGATAGCCAAATGTTTTCTTTTGAAATTCCCGATAGAAGAATAACTGATTTTAAAAATACTCTTTTAAAGGTATTTTCTTCCATGCCAATGGTTGCGGCAAGGGATTTAGCTAGATGTACGGGGAAAATTGTTTCAATGATGCCTGTTATAGGTAGTCTGGCTAGGTAAAGACTAGATATCTTTATTCTGAAATCGTCTCTAGACCATCACTGCATAGAGTTATAGCCCTTGAACCAGATAGCTTATTTATTTCCGAATTTAGATTTTGGTTAGGTCGCATAGATGGCAAACAATCAAGACATTTTAGTAAAACTACATGTGTCGAAGTTTTAAAAGTTTACAGTGATGCAAGTGGGTTTGCTGGTGGGGCTTATATTGTTGATATGTCAGGTTTCATTTTTCACGATATATGGTCAAATGACGATTGCAATAAAAGTTCTACTTATAGAATAATTAATGGAGTAGTTCTAGTTTTACGTGCCTATGGGAATTTTTTAAGGGGGAGCTGTTAAGAGGTTTTCTGACTCTGAATCACGTGTAAAGCTGGTAAAGGTAGGAAGTTCTAAACTTGAGTAACATGATCTAGCACTAAGCATTTTAGTATGTGTTTAAAGATGAATATAGGATTAGAAATACAATGGGTTCCAAGAGAATTAAACTCCATTGCCGACAGTATAAGTAAAATGAGCAACACAGATGAATGGTAAAGCTCACGAGATTTCTTTGAGTTTTTAAATGGTAGCTCAGGTCCGTTTTTGATTGATCGCTTGGCTACTTTTAAAAATGGAAATACTTAAAGATATAATTCAAAATTCTTTGATTTTGAAACAGAAGCAGATTGCTTTACACAGTTTTGGGGTGCCGATTTGAATTGGTTGATGCCCCTTTTTATCTCGTAGGAAAAACAATTTTGCCCTTCTGGTATGCAACGCATATGGCGTTTTGGTGGTACACAGATGGCCTAGTGCAGCATTTTGGCTATTCTTATTTGAGGCTGGTAATGTACAAATGCACTTTGAGAATGACATTATTGTGTTTGACAAAGGGCAAACTATTTGTATGAGTAATAACCACTCTGTTTCAGTTCAAGACCTTTTTCAAGAAATGTTCTTGCTATTCGAATTTAACTATACTATATGTCGTTTATATGTGAATTGTTGATCTGAATGTTTTGACTGTTTTGCTATACTTATGGTATAGTTGGGATTTTTCACTTGTTTATATGTGTAGAAATGATTCAATGGATGGTGTTTTGTATGGCCATTAAGTATGTATAGAAACCATGTTGGTGTATGTCCGTTTGCATCTGGTGCTTACGAAGTCGTGTACAGTACACGAGGAATGGAATATTGCAAAAAAGAAAGCAAAAACAGTACTCGCAAAAAAGAAAGCAAGGGTTAAAAATAATAGTTTTAAAAGTATTATACTTGCAAAAAAGATAGCAAGGGTAATATTTATTTCAAATTGGAAAATACTTGCAAAAAAGAAAGCAAGGGAAACGGTTTTGTTACAGAAAGTCACTTTAAAATGTTGGTGTGTGTATTTCGTGTCTGTCTGCCTCTGTGGTAGACGGGATTGTGTGTGGCATTTCGTGGGCTCATGGGGTTGTGGGATCGTGTGGTCGTTGTAATTCTGGTCTGGTTGTGTTTTATGATGATGGATTGAAAAGGGCCAATTCTGGGCCGCTGGTACGGAGGTGCTTAGTGACTAAAGCGGATGTGTAGAGGCTTTGATTTGAGATTTGTAACGGTGTGTTTGGTGCGTTTTTTTTTTGGGGGGGGGGGGTTTGGCGGTTTGGGGACTTTGAATTGATAGGATGCGATACAAGATTTTTTGAGGATTGTGCTATAATTATTATTTTCAATAGTTAAACGGTTCAATTGTGCAAGGGCAAACAGGTATTGACATTTCGTTAAACAAATGCAGTTTTATGCCCTGTCTTCTACTTGAAAAAATGTATCTTGGCAACAACTATTCTAGATATTGCAATATATGTTTTGTTTAGAAACATAACAAATTGTAAGAAAATGAATAAATACATTTTTGTTGGCTCAAAGCAGATTAGTTACAGTAGACAATTAGATATTTTGCACCACATCTTTCGTGAAATTTGACTTAAATCTAATGTTCACGGGTTGCATTCATTTAGGTCAGGGGAAGCAACTGCTGTTGCAAATAGCGGTGTATCTGATAGTGTTAAAAAAGCATGGGCAGTGAAAGACTGTAGGCGCTTAGGATGGCTACGTGAGAGATTCGGATGAAACACAATCAATTGTTTCTTTTCGTTTGGATTTGTAAACATATATGGTACTTGGTGTTGTGTGTTGTTAGTTGTGCGTTGTTTTTTTGCCCCGTTCTTTTTCTGTCGATAAAATACCCTGCTTGTCATGACACCTAAACAAATGTGTTTGTTTTTATTCTAAATGGTTAGATGATAAATAATTTATGTTTGTCATAAAATGTAATGGAATATAAAACATAAATGTATTTATTATCGTTGTGTGAACGAATAAACTGGTTATACAGGTTTTTGAAGGTGATATATGTCCAATGGTGCGGAAATCAAGATTTCCTCGTGCACAGATTTGTAGGTTTAGTCATTCGACAGGCAAGCAGGGTAGAGCGAAGACTTGATTTAAATCGTTTTATTTATTTATGCTCTGTTTGTGTGTTGATGTTAATATTATGTTTTATGTGTTTCAGTGAGTTTTATGAGAGCAGACGAATGACTGACTTGAGATAGAAAGGGGCATTGGTTCCGGACATTTTACCATTAGATTTACATGGTTTTCTAAAAAGAATACTTAACGTTTACGATATAGTTACAGCTGATTGTTTGTAGATTTCTCTAAAATTAGAGGTTTCAGGAGGTGATGAAGGCACCAAGACACCGGTCTTGAGCCATGGGTCCTCATACGTCCCCCTGCCATTAAAAGAAAAATGAACAATGAGCAGTAGGGTTGCGTATCCCGCTCGCGGTTACACCCGAATCGTTCGTTACCACCGATTATTGTTTGGGGTGTACGTGAAGTCATGTGCACTTCTCTTAATTGATGGTAATGAATAAATCTTGTAATTATCGCAGCTGCTTTTATCAAAACTAATGCTTCACTTTATGTACTTTTCGCAAATAGGCGTTGTGGATGGGCATAGGGGGCGTCCTCGGTGCGTTTTGGGCATCGGCGGCGTACGGGCGGTTGTTAGGGCCGTGGCGTCCTTGGTTGGGCTTGTGATTTTGAATTGTGTAGTTAAATTGTTCAATTGTATGATTTTTAGTTTAGGCTTGACGTCTGATGGGTATTAATATATTCAATTATTCACATGTAACGCATGCGCATGTTTAATGATACGTATAACGACGTGTTCTACAGAATGGATTTAGTATCGTTTCAGTTCTTAAATATATGAGAAGGATGTCGCAACGTTCACTGACGTCTCGAGACTCAACTGAGCGGTGCCATTGGGGTCGATATCTGTTGCTCATTGAACACATACGATCGTCAGAAGATTTGTTTCTTGCATTTATGTGTACAAAGCCCTCTCAGATACAAACACCCACTCCGTGCGTGTGTTTCAAGAAATAAAATACCCTGCTTGTCATGACACCTAAACAAATGTGTTTGTTTTTATTCTAAATGGTTAGATGATAAATAATTTATGTTTGTCATAAAATGTAATGGAATATAAAACATAAATTGTATTTTATTTCTCTTTCCATATATTTATAAAGCAACGACTCTAGAACTTACATTTATGACAAAACAGTAATGCAAGTTTGTCTTTCCAATATTTAGGCAAAACTTCCATTTGGGTCAGGGTGGCACAAACTGTCAACGTGTCAAATCTTAGAAAAACGCTTTACCTTTCTATTAGCCATATGTATCATTCAAACTTGGTAACCCTGGTTTATATAGTTCATCTAGAATACGTGTAACAAAAGAATCTGGGTGAGGTGAGCTCCTACACTTGGTCATCAGTGCATATCTTAGATTGATAGTGTTACCAAATAAAACGCCACTTGTATAATTCAGTAAAGATAAGACATGGTCAAAATCATTTCATGAATGTATGACACAGGATTGGAATTCGGGTCAAATGGAAACAAACACTTCGATACATGGTAAAATCCTAAAAAGGCGTCGTTTTCAGTCAAGGAACAACATTTATAATTTAGTGTTGATTAAACTTGGTTCCAGTTTAAATCTGGGTTAGTAGGTTCAAATACTAGGTTACCAGGTCAAACCATGAAAACAACTTATAAAAACTCCAGTGTGACCGTATTACAATGAAACCTCGTCTAAATGTTTATCGTTACCATAACTGAGCTAATTTCAGGTAAAATCTTCAACAATTATTTACGTTAAGGTTAAGTCAGCGCTTTAAGGTTTTTATGACAATCGTATTTATTTATATTTTAGTTTATCATATTTTGTTCTGGTATCTATGTTATATTGAGCATTATATAAAATGAAAGATCGATCACATAAATTTTAATTTTATTTGAGGAAAATCTCAATGCATTTTT